>NC_044510.1:16561613-16756613 GCF_902362185.1 Chanos chanos
GACAGACAGGTTTGAATAAAACTACATAAACCTTAATTACTGACACAGATGTAAAGACAGACAGGTTTGAATAAAACTGTATAAACCTTAATTACTGACACAGATGTAAAGACAGACATTTTTGAATAAAACTGCATAAACCTTAATTACTGACACAGATCTAAAGATAGACAGTTTTGAATAAAACTGCATAAACCTTAATTACTGACACAGATGTAAAGACAGACAGGTTTGAATAAAACTGCATAAACCTTAATTACTGACACAGATCTAAAGACAGACAGGTTTGAATAAAACTGTATAAACCTTAATTACTGACACAGATGTAAAGACAGACAGGTTTGAATAAAACTACATAAGCCTCAATTACTAACACAGATCTAAAGACAGACAGGTTTGAATAAAATTACATAAACCTTAATTACTGACACAGATCTAAAGACAGACAGGTTTGAATAAAATTACATAAACCTTAATTACTGACACAGATGTAAAGACAGACAGGTTTGAATAAAATTACATAAACCTTAATTACTGACACAGATGTAAAGACAGACAGGTTTGAATAAAACTGTATAAACCTTAATTGCTGACACAGATCTAAAGACAGACAGGTTTGAATAAAACTGTATAAACCTTAATTACTGACACAGATCTAAAGATAGACAGGTTTGAATAAAATTACATAAACCTTAATTACTGACACAGATGTAAAGACAGACAGGTTTGAATAAAACTGTATAAACCTTAATTACTGACACAGATGTAAAGACAGACAGGTTTGAATAAAATTACATAAACCTTAATTACTGACACAGATGTAAAGACAGACAGGTTTGAATAAAACTGTATAAACCTTAATTACTGACACAGATGTAAAGACAGACAGGTTTGAATAAAACTGTATAAACCTTCATTACTGACACAGATGTAAAGACAGACAGGTTTGAATAAAATTACATAAACCTTAATTACTAACACAGATCTAAAGACAGACAGGTTTGAATAAAATTACATAAACCTTAATTACTGACACAGTTACTTGTCATAGATCTATCTCAATTGTTATTTTCTCTTGTTTTGTCTCTTGTCTTCCCTATAAGATTTTTATTTATATGTTGTTTTTTATTCATACTTGTCTGGTAACGGAGGATTAGCAAAGTAAGAATTTCATTGTCCAGAGTAACTGCCTGTTTTGCTGTGCACATGACAATAAAACTCTTGAATCTTGACTCCTGAAGATGTAGAAACAGACAGGTTTGAATAAAACTACATAAATCTTAATAACTAACACAGATCTAAAGACAGACAGGTTAGGAGCCAGAAGGATTCTCTGAATTCCTCTCTTAGAAGGGGAAAGAAAGAATGAAAGAAAGAAAGAAAGAATGAATGAAAAAGAAAGAAAGAAAGAAAGAAAGAAAGAAAGAAAGAAAGAAAGAAAGAAAGAGTGTGAAACTGGTGGAGTGGTAATGTTCTGTGTGCCTAACCAGAGGAAAACAACATTCATGAACCAGCCCAGAATGGGTCAAAATGAGCAACAAGTTCAGATCAGTGCCGTGTGGAGCAGGCTCCTGATAGGTCAGGCAAACAGTATTCACACACACCTGTCACATTCAGCCAGGTGTGGATGGCAGAGCAGACACAGGTATTTCCATCAAAGGCCAGGAGAGCACCACTAACGCCATAGCAGCTGAGTAAGTAATCATCTTATTTAAGTCTTGTGAAGAGCAAGTCTGTGAAATACCTTTAACTCAAATGCTTTCTCCGCAATGGCCTGTGCTGTCACCTTTTTCTTTTTTGAAATAAATACATTTTGAAGCTGTTGGTTTGGGCCAAGCATACACCAGCTGTGATTGGCTGAAGAGTGTACACACCTGTTTCCCCGCTAGACTGCAGTCTTTAATTAAACGGTGAAAACCAGAGGTTCTTATGGATCTCAAGGCCAGATGACTGACTCTATAAATCTCCCTCATCTAATGCCTGTAAAGCCTTTTTAATGTTTCAACTCATTTTAGTGGTGTCACGTCATAAATCATTCTTTGTTTTTTTATCTTTTGCGAGAGACCTGATGTTGCGTAAGGTCTGATCCAGTTGCGTGTCTCGTGTTGAAATGTGTTTACTGGTTTTTGGATTGATAATTTGATGATGTTTACAGAATTCATCCACATGTTCTTTGCCCCCAGCCTTCATACAGCCCACAAGAATTTATGAGATCATATCATTAAGTCTGTGCATTTTTCACTTCTGACCTTTCTCTCTTTCCATCTCTCTCTCTCTCTCTCTCTCTCTCTCTCTCTCACTCTGTTTTCCCCTGTTCTATCATTTTAGCTCGATCTCATTCTCTTTATCCAAATGCAGGAATTCCCCTCAGAATATTCTCCGCCTTTGCAACATGGACAAAAGGGCGACCTTTCATTCCACAGCAAAAAAAATGACATATACACTCTCTCTCTCTCTCTCTCTCTCTCTCTACCTCACACACACACACACTCTCTCTCTCTACTTCACACACACACACTCACTATCTCTCTCTTTCTTCATTTTCCAAGATTTTGTTTTGTTTTGTTTGAAAGTGCTAGCCTGGATCAGGTAAGTACGAATGGGGAAATGACTGTACCTCACTGAAATCTCACAGTCACGGGGCTTGATTGGCCCACTTCACAATGACCTTCTGACCCCCCCCCCACCCCCTCCCCCGCAACTGGCAACCCCCCACCCAACGGTCACGAGGTATTCACTTTAACGACTGTCTCTCTCCCACAACAACAGCGTGCATCATCAGGATCACATGTGGAGTCAGTCACAGAGTGAGGCCAAACAGGGCAGTCCATCATTACCTATCACACTGAGACCATCATTTAGAAAACTTTCACTCACACACAAGATGTGGCTGACCCAAAAATCCAGTGACTAGTCTTCTCACCTCAATACCTCATTGTGCCAATCACCATCCCACTGGTACTCCCAGGACTGGAGATTAAATGAATTAAATGAATGTTCCTACAACTGTCCTCACTCAAGGACAGACCGAGGACACACACCAAAGTAATACCCTCTTTTATTATGACTCAAATTTAGTTTAGCATAACTGCTGTATTACTGCCACTAATATCACAAAGCATTCTGGAAAGCACAGCAGAAGTTACATTAAAATGTGACTAATGAGGAATAATAATAATAATAATAATAATAATGATGATAATAATAATAATAATAATAATAATAATGTGAAGTTGTTGTTGTTCTTCTTCTTTTTCTTCTTGGCATTATTACTTTAATAATAATAATAATAATAATAATAATAATAATAATAATAACAATGTTATTGCTTTTATAATTATTATTACTGTTGTTAATACTATTCCTCTTCTTCATCCTCATCTTCTCTTTATTATTATTATTGTTAGTAGTAGTAGTGGTAGTGGTAGTAGTAGTAAAATATCGTCTAAAACATTAAACATTTAAACATCTTAAACATTTTAGTTTAAGTTATAAAATATAAATATATACATGTCATAACATATCTTAAATTAAAATATTTAACTAAACGTAGAAGGATTTTTAAATGTACATTTGTTAGTTAGAAATCTTTAAAAGCCAGCAGATCAGTTAAATTAATCTAATTTGATTTGCTTTACTAAATTAAAATCACGAGAAAATGTCTGGTCTCCTTTATTACCCGAGACGAAATGTTCCTACCTTTAGGCAAAGCCCATTTTTAACGCTCGCACAATAAGCACGTTAAAAATTAAGCGGAAAACAGGAGCACGCACGTAGCTTGACTGAGTGACGGAATTCGATGACGCGTTCCCACAGATCACAAAATGGAAATAAGGATTGTACAGGTGGTCCATCAGAAATGTGTTAATTAGAGATTAATTTCGTGAATAAAATAACTGATAATTAAATATAATTTTTGATTTACCAGTGCTTTCTCAGTCCGTTCATTAACATTGCATTTAGGAATAAACGAATGCTTTGAATGCTTAATCAAGTTAAAGATTCAGCCCCCTCACTGTGGTCTTAGCAGCCATGAGGATTTGGATATAGTGTACGCTTTGACCCACCACTGTCCCATGAGATTTCTGCGATTGTCTCGACAATTTTTTGTATGTTGATGTGATATCACGTATGGAAAACGATATAAATTGTTTCTGAAAATAAACAAAACAAAACAAAGAAAAAAACAACAACAGAATTATCTCACATGAATCCGATTTTAGAGTGGATTTGAAACAAAGAGATTTCATTTTAAACATTTAAGAGAGTGGAAGGGGAGGGGGCGACGTTGTTAGTCAGTATCACTGAAAAATGACTGAAATCCTATATCGACAGTCTACTAAGCTGCAAGGTAAAAATATGCTCTATTAAAAAGGAATTAATAATGTGGCAAACTTCACTGGCTTTCATAAACCCTGTCTGATAATCACAAAGAATCCTTTCATTTAAATTTCACTCCATTTAAGTAATTTTTTTAAGCATTACTACGAATAGAACTATTTCGTTGATCTCATTTGTTAAAATGTAATTAACGTGTTATTGTAATCATCATTATTCATCATTATTAATGTACAGTAACTTTCCATAGTGTAAACACGTCATCAACAACCTTTAATTCGTTTGCATTTATTCATTCATGACCATTGAACCTTATCAACGAAGGTTTAACAGTAATTGTAATATATACATTTTAAAAACAAATAAAACAAAATAAAAAGTCAGTCACACTGTGGAGCAAAGACGATGACACCTGCTTGTTTTTTTGATTCTCACTTTCCTGTCGTAAACTCTGTGCATTACTATGTGTCAAAGGATGCGTTTGACAAGGCTGTCAGTTTTGCACTTTTATTTTCTGTATTGAATAATGAAGACGGAACCCTCCTGCAACATTAAAATCGCCAAGTTTAAAAAAACTTAGACTTCGCTCATGACCCGAACGAATAAACGCCTGCTTTTAATTTATGCACTCAGAGTTCCTGAAATAATTTGGACACGCTCTCTAGTCAACATTTCGCTGTTTTTATTTTGGGTTCTCCTAAGTGCCCCCAAGATAGACTGATGTTACTTTCCTAATCGGCTCTATACCCTGCCACACTCAAAGGGCAGGCACGAACCTTTTCATTGTTTCCACGATCACACAATTTTATGGTTTTGCCAGGAACCCTAAGCAGTATAACACCTTGCATAACATTTGATACTGTCAGAGACTTTTATTTTTTTCATGTTTGCCTCACATTCATCTTCCTATACTCTAATTTACCATAGACACACAGGAACTAAAAAAGACTCACTTCAAAGACGAGCGCAGGCCACAAATCCTGAGGAACCGGGCGGTCAACCGGAGTTGAATGTATTGTCTCCCCCCCTCATAGACGTTAGTCTTGGGAGAACAGTGACACACGTATATCCATAGGCTGCAAAAGGTTGGAGGAGCATTTTTCAGTGTATGTGTGCGTTTGCTGGGGCACAGTGGAAAAAGACGCTCTAAAGGAGAGACACACGTCTTTTCTGTTTTTTTTTTTATACACACACACAACTGCTTTTTGTTCCTCATTTTTTCATTTAAGGGGGTAATGGAAGGGGGGTGTTCGTTTGATCACATGATTACAATTCACCTGAGATAAAACAAAGGGCGCACAGAAAGAAGGAGAGAGGGCATGGGAGAGAGAGGGAGAGGGAGAGAGAATCGGACAGAGAGATGCACTCATGGCTAAGATTCCCTTATCACAGTCAACATTCATGGATAATGAAAAAGGCAGTGATTTTTGGGGCGGGGGGTGTCGCGAGACGGAAACACAAGGGGTTATTGTTGAACAGAACAGCGCGCACATTTGTGTGCGTTCGGTCCGTAATATTCCCCCGTCCTCTCTCCTTTCTATATTTTCTGCAAATGCTGTTTGGTTTTTTAAATGTGTGCTCTGTGTATCTAAGTGACTGTGCACTGATGCAATTATAAAACTAACACATAGCATGAAATGGCGCAGTGTTTGCAGGAAGATTATATTTCTGACTGCAGTTGCGCTGGAAGAGCTGACTGGGCCCGCGAGCCTGTTGCACTCTGATGTGATGCCTCTAGGTCTCGTCAGTTTAAGAGCCTCGAGATTTCTAAAGCGGGAAAATATTCACTTCTGCAAGATTTGATTTAGATAACCGTTATACTAAGCCACCTGCGGCTCTTCTCGACATTAGAAAAAACTATTCTGCCTCGAGCGTAGACCAATGGAATCAAACCGAGCTTTATGAAAAGACTAATAAAATAGTTCTAAAAAATTCTCATACGCGCTAAAGGAAGCAAAATATCAAGGCAACCGCTGGACAATAAAATGTTAAGTTCCGACCAACTCAGCTGGTGTTGTGCGTAAAGGCACAGAGGGAGACGTTGATGCGTAAAACAAGTGCGGCACAACCGCCGTTGTTATAAGGCCAACCTGCTCCGTCGACATTTACTGGAGTAGTCCATGGGGACTGAGAGCACCCCGTAGTATCTTCAGTAGTATTCTATGACCCCTCTTCCTCCTCGTGGCACAGAAAGGTCGCAGTAATGACCTAGAGTAACCAAGGCTACAGTGAGATCAGAGAGCACGCGACTAATTAAACTTTTGTGCCAGATCACACTTCAAAAATGGGCAAAATGAATGAGTTCAAAGTGACTAAACCTTGTGTTTTTCTCATGACTGAGTGACAAGGGTCACCATGAAACATCAAGAGGTCAACACTAGCAAGTTCTCCAAAACACCGTCCATATCGTTGTGGAGAAAAAAAAGAACGTGGAGCAGATATTAACCCATTTTAATCTCACGAATTCCCTCACTTTGAAGTGTGTTTAATTCACGACAAAGGCATTATTATTATTATTATTATTATTATTATTATTATTATTGTTGTTGTTGTTGTTGTTGTTGTTGCTATTATTACTCATTTATTCGTTCATTCATTTATTTATTATTGCTGCTGGTGTTGTTGTTGTGCTTGTTTATTTGTTTCTTTGCACCAGTAAATAATAAACAGACAAACATTGTCTGATAGACCTGATATGGCGACTGGAGCGATTTTTTCTCTGACTCGTCAAAGATGGAGGTTGATCAAATGTAATATGTTATGATTAATTACACTTCGCAGTGTTTACCAATCTCCATGTGCACACGGCCGTCTTTACAGAGAGTACCACTGTTCACAGCTGAGTCCGGCCCAACACGGTCGTCTTTGTGGCGGCCTGGTTACACTCCAAAAACACTTAGCAGGATATATGATGTTTTGACACCTACTTGTAATGAGACGCAATAAACACGTTTAAATTTCATCTTGATAAAAAAGATAAAAAAATTTTAAAGCTAAGATACCCTTCATTACCAAATCAAACGATATGATTCATTCTATATACAGAAAGCTGATCTAGTTTAATGGTTATTTAATGAAAATACTCAATATCATGGCAGGAATCCACGGACGTGTAGGCTTACTGAGCAGCAAAGGCCTGTTAAGAGAAATATCATTTCTTTGTGCTTCATGGGAACTAGAAACATTATGCAATAAATATTTTTAAGCAAGAATTAATTATTATTATTATGTTTTCATCAGACACGATGATTTGATGTTCGGGCTAGAATTAGAATTAGAACAACTAGAAGTTTGGAGTTTTAGGACAGCAAAGAGGAGCTGGATGTAGCAGACTCAGTCAAGCAGGCTACTATAACAGGTATGTTTTTGTTGACGTGTGAGGCAATAGAGACTAAAAACTCTAGCGTTTATCACAAACATTAGTCCACGCATCGGTCACATTAAACATTTAGATCGAAAGTAAACTTTTAACATATAGACTACCTCCACAGGTCCGAAATTGCAGTCTTTGGATTTCTTACAAATCCCGCCCAAAAAAACTTAAGGGTTACGCTGCAACCAATCAGAGAGGAGACAGGCGTGTAAGTTAGCTGCTCCTTTAAGAGTTTTTTTCCACAAAATATATTTTTTTCTCTTTCCTCACACAACGGAGCTCTTTAAGCCACAGCTCCCTCACACAGAGCGAGCATTCATAGCAGGGGCAGCGCGAGCGAGGGGGCTGGGGAGTGAGCGCGAGCGTCACTTTGGAAACTCGGGAACTCACGGACTCTCTCGTACTAAGCGGGGCGACCTTCTTTTTCAATGCAGAAGTAAGACGCTTGGCATTTCGTTTATTTCTGTTCTCTCATGTTTGTCTTTCTTGTTTAATGGTAAATGAGCTTTATAACGATACCTCAAGTGTCCAAAACAGAACAAAATAGAGTCAATTATTATTATTATTATTATTATTATTATCATTATGATTACTATTATTATTATCATTATTATTATTAATTTGACACTTACAAAGTGTCTAATGTTTATTAAACCGCGTTATTTAAGTGATACAGTTCCGATTTGAATGAATATCTCAGATATCAAACGATATATATGAATTACACCGTTGAGAAAAGCTATTTATTTAATAAAACAGATTCAAATTTCCATTATATATAGAGTAAAATACACATGGGAAATCCACAAAACGTCGTCAGTCGATCTCCATTCCCATGTTATTAACAGGTTACACGAACGTTCATCCATTTTTTTTTCTTTTCTGTCCCTGTTAGAAATGATGAAATTTCTGGTCTATATTGTTTTAGATCGTTCTGGTTTCAGGTTTTGTGTAATAGAAGAAGAAGAAGTAGAAAAAATGTGAGAGTTACTCCAGGTCAACAAAAGTATTCGGATTAAATGTAAACTTTGACCCTTTAATCTCAAATTATACAGGCTTCCAGATATAACCATATAACCACTGCACCGGATTATTTTAAACACAACTCACACTATACCCAAAGGCACACGACAGCTTTCAATTTGTCTCACATTCAAATTCCAAATATGAGGATGTAAATCCCAAAGGAGCCGTTATAAAACGTCAGGGTGCCGTTAACTAGACGTGTTTTCGTAACCGTTGAAACGATTACTGTTGCCTATTTCATGCCTCCCACGTAGTTTCTGAGAGTTTCAAATACATATCGATAATCATATTTCGGCGTGTGGGCAATAACTCTGCAACAAGTTCTGTAATCCTGGTAACTTTCGCTTCTGTTCTGGACTGTCCCCTTCTAAACTCGTCTTAAATGGAATCTCAAACTGTGATAGACCTAAAACTATGAGCCAAGTTGTGATTGTGTAATTAAGTATAGCGCATATTTTGCACTGGCATGCGCGAATTAGGGGCAAGTTATTGCCCAGTCAAGCGGGGAAATTCAGCGCGATGTGCCATTTTACTGTGGTGCCTGACCAGCTTCATGACATTTTTAACTGTAATTTACAGATATCTGGTTGGTTTTAGTGCCATACAATAAATTTCGAATTAGCGACAGTATCGAAAAGAATGAGTTTAGAAAAATACTCAAACCCAACATTGGTATGAAAGTACAAGTAGCCACACTGTGTGGTCTCTGGTGCGGTCCTCAGCCTCTAGATTAATGTGCGATTAGACCAATAGAGTTGGTTTTACCGAAACTGTTTGAAATACAAAAAAGAGGCAGAACCATTTAAAAATGATCACGTTTCGATGGAAAACACTAAAGTGCTGATTGCGAGGAATCATGGACGCAGATGCATAAATCTAATGCTGTGTCATTTCCATATTGCGTTACAAATACATAACTGACTTCAACAATAACAGCCTAATAATAAACAGAGGATATAAGAAAAAAAAATTAAAGGCACGACCATCTAAACAGCAGTCAGTGTGATGAAGTAGCGCACTCATACTGAAACAACACCATCATTACACAGATTTAACAACAATATAGGACGACGTGAAGGGACTCGATGGCGTTATTTAGGACGACCATCTGTGTCGGTCACTGACACGCTTTTCAGCTCTAGATGTGCCGGGGCACAGAGGCATTTGTAGAGCCATCTGCAATGATGTTACCTGGACTTTGATCTTAATTAAAACCTAATGGAGTGAGGACGTGTTGGATGACAAACCCCGTTGCCTTACCGCCATTTGATCCATTTTAGACTGTGGTAATTAAACACTCCCCCATCGCAGTAGCGGGATGGCCTTGCCATTCTCCAGTTGGACAGCGGATTTGGTAACGCTAGCCTTGGTCAAACAGTAATTGTTGTCTTTTAATGACAAATTCCATGCGGATAAACTGAAATCCACGGTCTGCGAGATTTAGTTAGAGAATTTGTTAATCTAAAGCTGAACTAACACTCTATAAATTCCCGGTCCTTACGCGTTTATTATAGGCTTCTGAGATAGCAGTTAGGTTTCAAGTCCTGTCGGTGGCCGGTACAGGCCAGAGAAAAGAGGAGGCGACAGAAAGTGTATTTTACACTGCGTCTCACTAACGCTGATATCATGCTTTTATTTTTTTGTGTAAATATGTGAATATTCATGTTGATCTGGGAGTAAATGACGCTTGAAGGCTGTGTCCTTCAACGAGCAAAACTGCAAAGATTTTAACGAACAAAACCTCCCCAGTATAGAGAGCTATAGGCTGTCCTCTGACAAACACACAGTGTCCAATTCACAAACGCGTACACATACAGTATATATACACATACACACACGCAAGGCTCTCGCTACCCACACGCGGTTTGTGTTTCCAGCGTCAGCCCTGTTTACCCAGGAGCTGTGCCGCATAAAGCGAGGCCCTGTGTAGCGCTCGCTCTCAAGGGAGCTTGGAATAACTGCCAAACTTTAAACAGTAGCTTGTTAGCGGCAGCGAGGCCGGGGCTAGAACAACATAGACACCGGGCCAGAGAGACCACAGAAAAACCGACGCCACCGTATGATTAGGACAAGACGCTGACATGAATTCTTAAATGAATTTTGAATAAATGTCAATGTCGGTGTTTCCTCTGACCACCGCTGCGTTTGAGTTTCTGTAGGTGCTCGGTAGCGTTGCCCTGAAGTGAATCTACTTAACACATTGCGTTATGTGTAACATTAATGTGGTCGTCCAAAATGTGACTGACTGCTGAAACAAACAATCGAGTTTTTTTTTTTTTTTTCAATCTGTCATTTCCTGTTTTGTCAATACATAGCTAAATGTTGTGCAACCCAAACTGATTTGTAAACACACCCTCTTTCCCTTTTTGACAGAAATTTTCTTTAGGTGAACTTTGTAGCCTGGACAAGAGGACAACATTTGTCAAGACAAGAAGTCGCACAAAAAACTGAAACGTGCATAGTAGTAGATTGAAGGATTCTGTCCCGCGCGCAGCGTTGGATTGCACTCTCCCGAATGGAAAGAACTTTGATGTTGATGCCAAACAGAATTCCTATGAGGAGATTGAGAGCTGAAACTGACTGGAATTTTATGTAAGAGAATACCGAATGGAGAAAAGGACTCTGTAAGAAAAAAAAAATACGAGGAAACATATAAAACAGCAGAGGATTCACCCCCCTGGTTTTTCTACCCTCTCTGTCGGTCACTTAACCTGGCCATATCCCTAGAAACTCAGGGTAGAAACCTTTCACAGAATAAATAACGTATATCAAAACACTCAGAGAATTTTCTAACGTACGTTTTGGAAGAAGCGTATTCGAAGGTAAAGAGGAAGATGTCGGGTGAGGAGCAGAGTTTGTCTGAGGTGGAGATGAGTCCAGGTGTGTCGGAGGACGGTCATTCCATGTCACCTGGCCATTCGTCGGGAGTGGCTGGGGGAGGAGATTCACCAGTGCCCGGGCAACAGACTCAGATGTCCGGTGTTGGCGAAGAGGCCGGCGGGTTGAAAGCCGGCGTGAGTGTCAAGTCGGACGAAGATGACGACCGCTTCCCAATCGGTATCCGAGAGGCGGTGAGCCAGGTGCTGAACGGCTACGACTGGACGCTCGTGCCCATGCCCGTGCGCGTGAACTCGGGCAGCAAGAGCAAGCCGCACGTGAAAAGGCCCATGAATGCCTTCATGGTTTGGGCGCAGGCCGCCAGACGGAAACTGGCCGACCAGTACCCCCACCTACACAACGCAGAACTTAGCAAAACACTGGGGAAGCTATGGAGGTACTATTTAAGTACACGATTTAATCCAATAATTTTACTATTTTTCACTTCTAGGACACCTATTTGATAGTCCTACCCTTGGGAAAAAGTAAATTTCTGTCACAAAGAGAACAAATCAAAGAAAGTACATTGAGCACACCATTTCTGGTCTCGTTTGGAAAGATAGTATGTCAAATTCCGATGTTTATCCTCTTCAAATCTTTCAGCTCTTTGGGTAAGCTGAGGGTCTACCTTTGCCTGCCACACTGAAAAAAGTTGAATCCAGCGAAGGTCATGACTCTGATTCAGTTACCTGTATCGGGTCAATGCTGGTATTAGGGTGTTTAAGCTGGGGGCCATGCTGGCTCTGGGCCCAGCACTAAACCGCTCCCGGTCCCAAACATTAACTAGATAAAGACCTTGTCCCCACTCCTAATTGAATAACTGTTCCTGAAACATGACAAATCAAGAGTTTGAAAGGTCAGCGGTTTCTCATGCATGTCTGCGGACAATGATACATGGCTGTAGCGATGATGTCCGGGATGAGTCTCCTGCTCCCATCATAATCAAATTATAGTCCAGGAAAAGAAAAAAAAAAGCTTTGTGGAGTATTGACCCTGGGGATGGTAGAGAGCCAGAAAATCTATCACCAGTCTAACACCCGCACACACACACACACTGCAGTGGGAAGGGATGAATCTGTGTGCACACTCTGGATTGGTTGGTATTGTTTTAGGCTGTGCCCATATATACGCAAAGTTCTGAGAAAGGGGAGTGGTCAAAATGTATTCATAACACGAGACACTGATGGCAGAGCGGGTCCGACGCAGGGACTGATGTTGGCGCTGTTCGGGCATTGCCTTTAGATATCCCTAATTGGTCGTCTCTGTTTCCAGACCACCAGGAAATAAGATATCAATTATTTTTATTGGGGTTGAGTCAGGAGGTCTTGACCTCGACTCTAGTGGTTTTGGTGTCGGGGGAAAACACAGATGCTGAGGCCATGTTGCCTAAAGCACACGCTTTTGCATGTCAGGGCCCCCTCATGTCACCAGGCAGCAGACGTCCTCCAGAATTACATAGTGTTACGCTAGATTTTTGTCAATGAATTACTAAACTTACCCTCTCCTCCTTTCAGCACTTTCTCTCTTTTCTTCTTTTCCTCTCTCTTATTCACGCCCCTCTTCTTTCTTCTGCCATTCATTCTCTTTCCCCCTTTTTTTTTTAAATCATGCTCCATCTTCCCCATCTCTCTTCGCTTATCCGTTCTTCACATCTTCCTTTCTTTCTTTTTTTTTTCTTTTGTTTAATAAATCCAGGTTGCTGAACGAGAACGATAAAAGGCCTTTCATCGAGGAGGCCGAGCGTTTGCGGAAGCAGCATAAGAAGGACTACCCCGAGTACAAGTACCAGCCGCGACGCCGCAAGAACGGCAAACCGGGCTCCGGGTCTGAAGCTGACGCCCATTCGGAGGGTGAGGTCAGCCACAGCCAATCGCACTACAAGAGCCTCCACCTGGAAGTGGCGCACGCAGGGGGGGCGGGGTCTCCCCTGGCGGATGGGCACCACCCTCACGCTGCAGGTGGGCCGAAGGCTCAGTCCCACCCCCATTGAGTTTTAACAGTAAAATATAGAGCATTAATGCAGATACAGCACAATATAAACGTATTAAACTCTCTTCATTACCAGGTAACTGCCAAAATGAAGGGTCACAATAGGGTGTTGCACTGTCACAAAACTGTCACTGTGTCTCAGCATAGATTCCTACACATTGTCTGAAACTGCAGGGATGCCCCATCACTCCTCCACAGGAAATGACATCGTTTGATGTTTTGGTGATGATGACGTTAGTTTTGCTGAGATCTTGTGACTAATGTGGGCGTGCTATACAGTTTGCAGTGTTTTCATATTCATAAAACCAATCAGTGACCACTCATGTCCAGTATGGGGGTGGGGGGGGTTCTTTCTGAAAAAAAGCCCCTCTCCCATCAGGATAGAAATGCGTTACCATGGGATAAAGATGCTGACTCAGACTAGCTTAGTATGTATCAATGTTGAACTTGTGCTATAGATGTTGGAGATGTTCTAAATCATGCCAGGAAAATGGATCCCCCATCATAAGGCGCCAGAAAAGAGCCATCAGAATACGTCAGTGTGGAAAAACAGCTCCGAGGGCTTTGGGTTACTGTTGGTGTTTGCCACACATGAATGAACGGTCATTCAGCTGAGCATAGAAATCCATAGTCGTCCAGCCGATCAGTCAACTACTGCCTGTCTCTGCAGTGCCACATAATCCCAATTATGCATTTTTAATAAGAGGCTTATGCCGTGCGACTGAACCATAGTGTTACTCTCTGTAAAATTTATAATTAATAATTTACTCATGTTCTTTGCATCTTGAACATACACACACACACACACACACGCACGCACATCCTGGTCGAGAATACTGCACTGTGTATACTACCTGATGTTGCTGGCAGATATCTGTCCCTCAGACGTCTGCAGTCTTCATCTGGAGCTGTTTAAACCCGCTCGACCAAACACACGATATCATTTCACACATGGCATATTTATACATCACCCTCAGCTGTGCTGGAGCAACTGCTTTCAACAGGCTCTGTTTCCCTCTGGTTTTTTAAAGCTTTTCCTTTATTCTGGCAGTCACCTGTGTAGATCCTAAACTCGCCAGTGCTGTGAAATTCATGCCCGGCTTTCAAACACAGTTCGTGACACCGGTGAAGGGCCTAGTCTTCAGTGTTGTGCATTAGTACACACCCCTCCAAACAGATCACCCCCGTTCTTCACAACTCTCCAGTTCTTCGAACGTTGCACCACCTATGCTCTGATGTGTGTGTGTGTGTGTTTGTCCCCACAGGTCAGAGTCACAGCCCCCCAACACCCCCCACCACCCCAAAAACCGAACTCCAGGCGGGCAAATCCGGCGACGGCAAGCGAGAGGGTGGCCCCGGGAGCTCCCGTGGTGGCCTGGGCGTGGCTTCTGAAGGAGGCTCCGCCTCTGTCTCTGGTTCTGGGGCGGGTAAACCGCACATCGACTTTGGCAACGTGGACATCGGCGAGATAAGCCACGAGGTGATGGCCAACATGGAACCCTTCGACGTCAACGAGTTCGACCAGTACCTGCCGCCCAACGGACACCCGGGCGTGGGTCAAACTTCAGGAGCGTCTGGGGCGGGCTCCTCCGCCTCCCCGTACGCGTACGGCATCTCCTCAGCGCTAGCGGCAGCTAGCGGACACTCGGCGGCGTGGCTGTCCAAACAGCAGCACCAGCCTCAACAGCACCACACGGGCGCCACCTCGGCTCTGGGGTCGGACCCAGCCAAGGCCCAGATTAAGTCAGAGAGTGGGCCTGGGGCCCATTTCTCCAGCGAGGCTTCCCACGTCACCTACACCCCGCTCAGCCTGCCTCACTACAGCTCCGCCTTCCCCTCACTGGCCTCGCGCGCTCAGTTCGCCGACTACGCCGACCACCAGGCCTCTGGCTCCTACTACACCCACTCTGGGCAAGCCTCCAGCCTCTACTCCGCCTTCTCCTACATGGGCCCCTCCCAAAGGCCCCTGTACACGGCCATCACTGACCCTGCCAGCGTGCCCCAGTCACACAGCCCGACGCACTGGGAGCAACCAGTCTACACCACCCTGTCACGCCCATAACACTCTCACACACACACACACACACACACACACACACACACATACACGCACACATACACACACACACACACAGATACACACACAGACACAGACACACACACACACACACACACACACACACACACACACACACACACACACACTGGCAGATGGAGGCCAGAGACACAGGATATTTGGGTGTAAGAGGAAAAGAGTTTGGGAGATGGAGTAAGTGATTGGAGTCTGATTGGTCCTTGATCCTGATTGGTGAGTTTCAGAGAGGAAGGTGCAGCACTGGGTGGGTTAATGGATGGTGTAGTGAATGGTAGTACTTCACCTCATGTTTAGCTGTTGTGTGATGGGAAAGAACATACAGGTATTCGACCCAAATCACAATCCAGACGATCTTTTTTTTTTTTTTTTTTCCCGCATTTGCAAACGTGGGTTTAAATGAAGAAGAGATGAGAGAAGAGACAGAACGTTTATTTTATCCAGCCTTTACCTACAGCATCTCAGGCCCCATGTACACTCCTGCTAAAACTCACACAACAAACAGCTGTTTTCAGTGGTCCATAGACATTCACTTAAGCATTTCAAAACTGTGCCTTGGTAGCCTCCATCTGAATTGAGACACATTAACGATGTGTACGATTATAACAAAAAGTATGTCGTTGATAGTGTGTGTTTGTGAAAGTGACCAAAGTTTTGAGACCAAAACTTTTAAAGACCAAGAAGAAATTTGAAGACAGAAAACCATCGAGTCAGTCTCCCGTTTGAAACATGCCCTTTGGTTTTGTTTTTCTGTTTTTTTTTTTTTTTCTTTGAGTCGGACGATAATCAACGCCCTTAGGCCCTCTGTAGGAGAGCTAAACGGTTCGTAATTTTATTTTAACGTCTCACCAAACGATACGGATTTTCCCTGTGGCACTGAGGCTTCGTGAGATGCAGCGACGTGTTAAAGCCAACGCTCTTTTTACGAGAGACACGAAGGAGACAATGTGTCCTGTATATTCATAAACATTCGATCTTCTTCTTCTTCTGTTTTTTTTTTTTTAAATGAACAAATAATAATAATAATAATATCTTATTAACCCTATTAAAGGCCATTTTGTGTTTTAATCTCCACAAAACACATAAAATACATTATGTTCATTGTTGTAATCTTTCTTATTAATGTCGATGTTATCATTTTGTTCTGTTGTCATGACTACACACTGAAATGTCTGCACCACTGCCCTGCATTTGTTACTGAGTTTGTTATGAAAAATATGTATATATCTGTGTTAAATGATAGAAGGTTTTTTTTTTTTTTTGTAGATAGTTGCGAAGTAACAACTTTCCTGTTATATCCTTGCCAAGACTCCCTGTATTTTAGCCTTGTAGACGTAGCTGTCGTGTGAGAGGAAAAAGAGGAAAATCAGTGTTGCCATTCATTGTTTTATGTTCATTTCTCTTTGCTAAATAGCCCATTTGAAGTGCCTAAATGAATATTAAAATCTTTCACAAACTATGACGATGATGATAAAAAAGTTTTATAGAAAGGGGGAAGTGTGTGTGCGTGGGTTGGGGGAGGGGGGGGGGTCTATTTTTACTAGGGGGGTTTTTGCTTTCTTTTCGTAAAACAATGTTTTTTGTTTTGTTGTTCTGGAATGAGGTCATTTGAGAAGTTTAGTGGATAAAGTGATGAATCAGCCTCTTTTTGTCTGGATAGCTGAGTTTGATGTGAGTTAATGAAAGCCATCAAAACATAATGGAATCAAAGACTCCATTGGAGAATGTCCTGACCGTTGATACCACGGCATACCCCAAAATGAGTAAAACGTCACCATGGAGATTGTGATGATGTCACAATGGATACCTTTACAATGTGAAATATTCTATATACTGAGTTTAGTTAATATATGGCTGAAATTCAATATTATTTGACAAAAAGGTACATACAGCATTTTATTAATTTAAATCATTTTCTCCATATGCTCCCTGTTTTGCCCTGTACACCAGTCTAGATAGTTTTTGACATTTTACCTCGTACATCCTACTGTAGGACATGCTTGTTGTTATATATATATATATATATATATATTACAAAACATTATTTATATTTGCTGGTTTTATGTTTTTGGCCATTGTTAATGATCTTTTTTCTCTCTTTTTCTGACATGTTGAAATCTTTTGGACTCTTTGGTGTTTGATGTTATTTTGTACTTGCTCCGTTTTTGTTTTTTTGTTTTTTGTTTTTGTTTTTTTTTGTTTGTTTGTTTTTTCATTGTCACTCAAGCGATACAGCCTGTAAATAGTAGATGGGAATGAAAGCTTAGTGAACTGATGACTAATGCATTTCTCTCACACTAAAATAAATCTGTATTCTCTCTGCTTTTGTAAACATCTGTCCGTCCATCTTTTGCTTCCTACTAAAGTCACCTGACCAACATCACAGGACACAGAGACAAAAAAGTCATCAGGGAAATGCAGCGTTATCAAAATAAAAGTCCCGTTAACATTGGGTGCACTTAAGGGACGGACACTTCATAAATTCTAATATAAGTGCAGAGAAACCATCGCATTAAGGAGTTGTTTTCACTGACGCATAGGGACAGGTGAACTAGAGCGCTTTACGTCTCACAGACAAAAGGACTCACAGAATCTTTTGACAGACCCCGTTCTTTGCGAGCGTTCAGCTAAACACAGCAGTCTAAACTGATTACTTTGGCTTTTGGCACAAACTGAAGTTGTTTTTCAGCTTACCACAGGGTGGATACGCCAGCCTGCGTAATTAATGTTGCCCCGATAAAAATCTGTCATTCTGAACTATTACCTCATCATCTCCTGGCTCCTTCGTAACTCTACGTCTGTGAGCATGTGCACATAGCCCCGATGCATGTGCGTGTTTCTGATAAGTCATTCCTAATGAAGGTCACTGCGCAGTGCAGAGAAAAACAGACTCACAGGCCATGACTGTGTCAGCTCCAGAACATGGCTGACATTTTTCTGTTATACAAGTGTTGCATATGTTCATGTGTGTATGTTCCCAAGTATGTGTGTGTGTGTGTGTGTGCGTGTGTGTGTGTTAAGCCTGATTCTTAATTCCCCCATTTAATCGGTTGTGTGATTTTTTGGTAAAACAAAGAGAGGCATTGAGCCCAGGCAGAGAGAGCCGGGAAGGGGGGTAGGGGGTGGGGGATGTTGGGGGGTGGGGGGGGCGAGTCACAGACTAGTTTGCCTGAAGCAGTGCTTGGATACAAAGCCACTCTCACACACACAGTGCACACAGTCTCTCTCTCCACACACACACACACACACACACACACTCCCTCATCCCGAATTCCCCGCCCCTAACCCGTCTCTCTTGGAATGTTTTAATCCTGTTACAGCTCCAATCTGAGAGGGAGAAAGAGAGGGAGAGACGCAGAGATGAGATATCTATACGGGAAAAATGTAGGCATGTGAATCAGACACCACTCTGGACTCACTGCTGTATGAAAACAATTCATTTTTCAGTAAAAGAAACTTATGATTGACCCGTATAAGCATGTCAGCACTAACAGCCCTACAGAACGATTCATTCAGGAATGTTCCGTTTTTCTCTCGTCATGACCACGCTGGAATCATTCTATTCCTCAGCACCCACTGTCTGCATCCACATCCCTCCCCTCACTCACATCCTAAGCCTGGGATTTGGGTTACCATGGCGATGAAACCACCCTCCTCAAAAAGACAAAACACGAAATTGTTTACTTGTTTGTTTCTTTGTTTTTGTACCAACATGGCAGACCGGGAGAGAAACGTGTGCCTCTTTTTTTCTTTATGCTGACAAAAAATAATTTAAGGTCAGCATTACCATATATATCCGTACATGTATACGTATATATATGTGTATATACATATATATATATATATGTATATACATGTGTGTGTATATATATATATATATATGTATATATATACACACACACACACACACACACAAATGCTTGTGTGTATGCGTGTGTGTATTCTATGTGAGACAAAAAGCATACAGACAGTCCTTAAATCAGCTGCAATGAGGCAACAGAATGATGTCACTAACTCACAGATCTGAAGCATAGGTGGTGTATCTGTGTGTGTGTTTGTGTGTGTAGGTGTGTGTGTGTGTTTGGCATGTGATTCTGCGATGGGAGATTCCCTGGCCCCGTGGTGGGCGCTCGGAGCTCTGAGAGAGAGAGAAAGAGAGAGAGAGAGAGAGAGAGAGAGAGAGAGATAGAGAGAACCCGCCCCCGGGCACTGACACTGCAGACAGAGCGATAAAAAACCCAAAACAGAAGAGAGAACACATGAGAGCACTGCTGAACCCCAGTGTCTCGGTCATGACGGCGTGGTTGAACTGTTTGTCCTGCAGGGGGAGAACACACCAGCCAGTAACCAGACTGGGCGATGCAAATGAACTCACATCCTTCCCCAGTAAAGTCAGGCTTTAACTGTCTTAACACACTTGTCTGATACTCACAGACAGAGACATGTCTGTGTTATCGAGCTGTGAGGTTTGATGAGATAGGATGTTCTTTGAGTTTCACAGTGTTCTTTCCTGCTCTGGTTACAGAAAGACACGAGCTGCTTTATCCTCTTCATAAACTGATTTCATACAGAGCAGAATGAGAGACTGAGATACACCTCCAAATCTGTGGTCCTTATTACACATCCAAAACATATCATTTTTCCTCAGGTGTCCCTAAGATTACTCAGATAAGATACATAAATAAAACACTATGACTGTGCCAGTTTCACAGAAAAAAAAAAAAGTTTAATTATCACAACAATAAAACAAACTAAAATGACTTTCATACGAATGAGAAAAGCATGTGTACAGTTACATCGTTTTTCTGAGAAAGAGCGTTACTGCCCCGATTCGTCTGGTGGACGCAGGTTGCAACTGGGACGAACCGGCATACGAAAGAGAGCCAGCTTAGGGCTCAGAACCGACCCAGACAGAATCATATTTAATAATGGTCTTCTATACAGCACAGTTCGATTGCACTCCTCATAGGCAGTGATGTCATAAAGGGATTTCCGGAACTTTCTGAGAGGGAGTCATTAGAATGTTGAGTGTAACGGAACCCGGTGCAGTCAGAGTTCCGTCCTGTGGAAGGTCTGAGTGTGTCTGTGTTTAATCAGTGATGATCAGCTCATCACAGCCCCAGTCTTCATAGCTCCCGTCAGGCAGGTACCGCCGAATAATGATGGGAATCTTCCTGCTCCTGAAAACGCACAGAGACAAACAACAGAGTTAACACTCACGACAAACGCCACACACACCATTACTACACTGTTACTACACCTGAAGGTCGGTTCACTCAAAGGTAATTAGCCAAAGCGAATTCAAGCGAGAGGAGAGAGACTGAGATCGTGTGGTTGCATAGTGTGACGTAACAGACAAACTCCTCTGTTATTTCAGATTACCCTTTAGCTCTGCTCAACCTTCAAGCAACAATGTGAACACCACCAGCTGCTGTTTTGGATAAACAAAAAGGCTCATTTTTCTCTTGGGGGGAAAGGGATGGCGTCGGAGTCATCGTGGTGGTAAAGAAACAATATCTCAACCCTAAAATCCCAGCTCACTTCCCGGCACCATTAGCACACTGTGTGGTTTAAACACAAAGAGCGTCCACAGAACCCCTCGAAGAGGTCCAAGTATAGAAAGTCAGAGAGCTTCAATAAAGGTCATAAAATACAAAGGCATCTAGTATTGAAACTTTCATAAATGTCTGATATTCCATAATACTGAAATTACTGTCAAAAGCATTACATAACGGATGAGAAATGAAAGAAATAGTAACTGTGAGGGCCTTAACTGAGACAGAGAGAATGGGGAACACACAGTAACTGTGAGGGCCTTAACTGAGGCAGAGAGAATGGGGAACACACAGTAACTGTGAGGGCCTTAACTGAGACAGAGAGAATGGGGAACACACAGTAACTGTGAGGGCTTTAACTGAGACAGAGAGAATGGGGAACACACAGTAACTGTGAGGGCCTTAACTGAGACAGAGAGAATGGGTAACACACAGTAACTGTGAGGGCCTTAACTGAGACAGACAGAGAGAATGGGTAACACACAGTAACTGTGAGGGCCTTAACTGAGAGAGAGCCAGAGAGAATGGGTAACACACAGTAACTGTGAGGGCCTTAACTGAGAGAGAGCCAGAGAGAATGGGTAACACACAGTAACTGTGAGGGCCTTAACTGAGACAGACAGAGAGAATGGGGAACACGCAGTAACTGTGAGGGCCTTAACTGAGGCAGAGAGAATGGGGAACACACAGTAACTGTGAGGGCCTTAACTGAGACAGAGAGAATGGGTAACACACAGTAACTGTGAGGGCCTTAACTGAGACAGTGCTGTAATGAGTGACCTACTTGAGCTCCTTCATGGCGATTTGGAGGGGATCTGTTTCACCTTCTAACTCCACCATCACGGGAGCACACATTCTGCAGGAGAAACAACAGTGTTACTGTGGAGACAGATCAAAGCATCGCCAACGCAATCAGAAACCAGGCTTTTGTTTATGCGTTTGACAATGATTACATTAACTTGCCACTGTGGTAAAAGGATGATCTAGGTGTGTGAATGGGTGAGACACATGTACACACAGAGAGAGCAGTGGAAGAAGACTTGTTTTGGGAGTAGTTTTACTCTAGTTATTTCTGCTTACCAGTCAGTCCTTATTCATTCTGAGGTCTGTCTACACATACTGTACAATTATGGACATATTCATCTTCCAAAAAACGTAAATACAAAAAGTACAGCAAAACAAATCACTGAGACAAGCCTGCTATGACAAATAACTGAATCTCCAGAATGTCCCTGGTGTTTAATGGAATCTGTTTACTAAATCATCACAGACTAAATGACTTCATGACTCTCTCCTCTCTTTGAAAAGGCCAGTTAACACCGATAAGACCCAGAGAAAGGCCAGTTCACACCGATAAGACCCAGCGAGGCTTTAGCGTAGCAGCCTCTGCTCAGTGTCGCTGGCCAAAGATTCCACACACCATGCACAAACTGTGCATCATTACGAGAACCCATCATATGCTCAGAGCAGGTGTGTGTGTGTGTGTGTGTGTGTAAGTTTTTGTGGGTACATGTGTGTATCTTGTGAGTGTATGTGTGTGTGTGTGTGTGTGTGTGGGTGCGTGTGAATGACAGTGAGTGTCCTCCAGCAGCCAGAGGAAGAGTCACTGTGACGTCACTCTGACCACACGGGGAAACACGTCAGCCTGTCCTCCCTCACGCTTCACACCTCAGCCACTGACAGACACTGAGGACCAGGCCCCGTTCACCGGCACACCTGCCCACACTCCTGGGTTTCTCCTGGGTTTCAAGCCCATCTCTCAGCGTCCTCCCGTTTTGTTGTTTCTCCCGGAAAACTCCCGTAATGTGCATGACCTTCAAACTTTATTATGAATGATCGTCATACAGGGATCCATACGTGTTCTATGTTTGTCTAACATGACTCAAGTTGCCAGATCGTCTACGAAACACAAACTACACACACAATCCGCTACATACAATTTCAACCTATCTGTCACTGCAACCTGGCAACCCACAACCCGATTCAAGGGGCGTGTGTGCAGCTGCTCTCTGTGCAGGCAGGCCAGTTGAATGCTGAATGAATTAGCCAGCCAACATAGCTGTTGTCAAAATGGCAGGGCAGGATGGCATTCCACCTAAAAAAAAAAAACCCAAATACACCTGCAAATTTAAGCAGAGTTGGACTGAACAGTTTCCATTTATATCTACCAGTCACCGGGATAGTGGTCATGCCTTTTGCAAAGCCTGTAGGGTTGATTTTAAGCCTGTAGGGTTGATTTTAAGCCTGTAGGGTTGATTTTAATATGGGGCATGGCGGGAAAAAGGACATGAGCCCACATATCGGCTCCCAGCGGCACAAGCACAACCGCTGAGCCACAGAAAGGTCCACCGGCAATATCGACCTTCAGCACCAAGGGACGCACAGAGACAGAAACTGTCCTAACGGCGGAACTCAAGATGGCTAAGCTTATCATAACATAAATAAAAGTATAAATAAATCTGGTTATTTATTTATTTACTAATTATCCACAACCCTGACCATCCCCTGCCAGAAAAACCTCCTGTATTTTGAAACCTAAACATTGGCAGGTATGTTACCAGTGGTCTGACAGTTTAGTGTGTTGTGTTGAAATGAGGACGGAGACTATGAAGGGTGTGAATGAGAACTCAGAATGAAGCCTTAAGAGAATGACCCATCAGTCACAAAGCACAAAATGAACCTTAAAGAGTAGTATAACACACACTGAACCACGGAAACTGTGTGTGTGTGTGTGTGTTCCTTACGCTATCTGCAGGGCTCGCGTCCCTAACACTCGGGCTCTCTCATATTTAGTCATGTAAGGAGTGGTGATCCTTTTCTGATTGGCCTGCTGCCCCTCCCCTGCCGGAAGGATCTGTACATTCTCCTGGTCGTCCTACACAGCACGGGACGTAAGAGAGAGAGAGAGAGAGAGAGAGAGAGAGAGAAAGAGAGATGTCAGTAGAGACTAGATCAGGAGTAAAATAAGAGCAGACAAGACCATCTTTTTCTTAGGAACGGAAACAGTGAAGGAGTGATGGGCAAAGTTCATTATATGAGTGTCATACTCTCCAGTCAGATTAAAAAAAAAATCGTTGGTAAGATTTCTAATGAAGAAAGGAAGAAGGAATGTGTAAATGCTAAGCGAACAACTTTCATTATATGACAGCGAAATACGACGGGGAACAGATCACAGAAAAAAGAAAGCTTACATCTTCTGCGTTTTCCAAATCATCCAACCCCTCGTCCTCTTCAACGTCATCGAAGTCTCCATCATCGAAACTGCCAGGAACACAAAAGCACCGTCAGCACGCCAGACACTACATCAGCCTGACCGACTCTCAGCGGAACAGAGCTGGCCACGACTCAGTGGACAACAGCCTGTGGAGACTCAGACTTCAACTTTCTCACGAGAAGCAACAGTTTAAAAAACAAAACAAAACAACAAAAGCAAGCAAACAAACAAACAAAAAAACCCCACTCGCGTCGATAATCTGCTTTAAAAAGCAGACGCTAATGTTTTTCTTATTGGAAACTACATCAAAAAGCTCAATCAATCAAACTACCCCCCCCTTTAGACTTTATAACGGTAAAGAGTTTCGAATCACAAGAATGTACGGTTACATATATGGTGTAAATATTAAAATGCTTAATTATTAAATATGTTTAATTTAAACTCAACAACAGCCTCTGAGAGACTGTGACATGGATCACACGGCTATCACACCACGTTGGTAAACAACACAGGTGGAGTGCGGACAATTATTTGTTTCCTACAGATAGCTAATGTTATATCCTAAAAAGTAACTTACTTGTCTTCGTTATCAGACATATTCGCTTATTTTTAGAGTTTCAGGTGATCGGAATGTCCAAAATAAGACAAAAACGAGGAGGAAAAGTAGTCCAGTGTGCTCTTGCCGCTGAGACGGATTAGAAGTAAAGTACTTCCGGGACCGGTGTGGAGTCGAAAAGTCCCGCGATGAAACATGTGCTGGAATTAGACGTTCCATCATGGCGAAGTGTTTGTGACTGGAAGTACACAATTTAAAAATTACTGGGGAACAGACTGTATGGGGGAAATTAAATGATCATTGCCATCCATGAGAACGATACCACTCTGCACAATTCGTTTTTAAATAAGCTTGTAAGAAGACGCAGTCTCAGTTGGATGTCTCAGTTAATAATGCGCTTAAATTTTATTTTCGGTTTAAAATTAGACCGTGAGAATGTGCCATCCAAGCCTCATACTCTCTGAATCACAAACAATGATCTGCAATATTTTTCTGCGATGATTAGTGCATTTGTGGATAGTCAGCTAGTTACCGACCAGTCAAATACTTTTTGTATTGACTGTGGTAATCACGCTCCGCAAATCATCAAATCTGACGCAAACAATTCAACAGAACCGAAAAATTCTACCACGAAAAGTTGAACTGATAGGAATTTTTTATGTAGATTTGACTGTTGTTTGAAGCGGCAAGTAAGAATTCCTTTAATTCATGAAATTACCTCAGAGCAACAACACTTTAGACGGGATGCTCTTCCTTTGGTGGAAGTGTAACCAACCGCGAACCCGGTCTGTAGCATTTTCAGAGTCTGGCCACAAGGTGGAGCCATTACAAAAAACATCATCGTCTTAAGCGATTTTACTCATTCTCTGTTCATGACAGTCTTTTGAAGAGTGTAGATTTGTAGATTTGACTGTTGTTTGTAGCGGCAAGTAAGAATTCCTTTAATTCATAAAATTACCTCAGAGCAACAACACTTTAGACGGGATGCTCTTCCTTTGGTGGAAGTGTAACCAACCGCGAACCCGCTCTGTAGCATTTTCGGACTCTGGCCACAAGGTGGAGCCATTACAAAAACATCATCGTCTTAAGTGATTTTACTCATTCTCTGTTCATGACAGTCTTTTGAAGAGTGTAGATCTGTAGATTTGACTGTTGTTTGTAGCGGCAAGTAAGAATTCCTTTAATTCATAAAATTACCTCAGAG
The DNA here is from genome assembly GCF_902362185.1 of Chanos chanos. Lineage (NCBI taxonomy): Eukaryota > Metazoa > Chordata > Actinopteri > Gonorynchiformes > Chanidae > Chanos > Chanos chanos. The sequence continues at coordinate 16,587,838 of NC_044510.1, forward strand.
CAACAACACTTTAGACGGGATGCTCTTCCTTTGGTGGAAGTGTAACCAACTGTGAACCATGTATGTAGCATTTTCAGACTCTGGCCACAAGGTGGAGCCATTACAAAAACATCATCGTCTTAAGTGATTTTACTCATTCTCTATTCATGACAGTCTTTTGAAGAGTGTTTCAAAAATAAAGGCTGTAGTTGTAGTAGAGGGGGAAGGGTGCTGACATAAGGTGCTGGAGAGTGCTGTCTACCTGGGTGTTGTGATGTCTTTAAGAGGGGAACTGAAGAGCTCTCGTGAGAGAGGAGTAACAATTTTACTTGAACAGTCAAAATGCTTGGGTCCTACTAATTGCCACATAATACCAAGTACCACACAATACCACACTGTACCACACTATACCACATAATACGACACAATACCACATAATACCGCACTGTACCACACTATACAACACTATACCACATAATACCACACTGTACCACATAATACCACACTATACCACATAATACCATATAATACCACACTGTACCTGGCATTGGTCTCTATTTTACTGTTGGGATGGAATATATTTAATAGAGGGATTTCATTAATAGCGACAGAATAATGTATTTAAACAACCAGCCAATGACACTGTATGTCTGGACATGAATTGGATTTGACAATCTTGTGAATGGTCATTCTATCAATGAACAGATGATTCTTCACAGTTTAGAGTCTGTTTCTGAGATAATGTAATCTAATATATCTACTATCTGACATATCTACATAGATAATTATAATCTGATATATCTATTTAGCTAATAGTTCTGCTTCCACTATGACTGCCATCTTTGGAAACCTTGTATCACATGCATCACTAAATTATCTTGTACATCTTGATGTTTGTATGACGGAAATATATAATATTAAGTCCTATTAAATTACCAAATCAAACTTATTCAACAGCTCAACATAATGTGTCAAGTGGAGTGGCAAAGCTTACAATACAGGTGGCATCTTTCCCCAATACCACATCTGTGGCCACACCCCTGGTTTTAATCTGAGCCAACTTTTGTCGCAATGAGTCTTAATCAGTACTTTTACTCAAATAACGACCATTACTGTGGTGAGATAAGTTCTCAGAGTGTGTCCATTGAGGGAAGGTTTCCTGTAATTATAACTTCAAGCAGTAAAATTTGTTAATCATATTAATATTTTCTTAAAAAAGCACACAATTACATTGCCCTAATTTAAAATTTGTAGTGCAGTTTGCTTATATGTCATTTCACCTTTCCCCACACTTGCTTTGGTTGTTCTGCAGCTTTTCATCACAATCCAGAGGAGTCCACCATCAGGATTGTCCTGCTGGGGAGAAGTGGATGTGGGAAAAGTGCTTCAGGAAACACAATACTGGGTAAACAGCTGTTCCAGAGTCCCAGACGCCATAAAGAACCAGTCACTAAAGAGTGTGTGGAGGGAAGATCTCGTGTTGCTGGCAGAGAGGTGTGTGTGATAGACACTGTGGACCTGCTCCACCCAGATCTGACTGAGGAAAAGATCAGCCAAGAGAGAGAAAAATGTCTCTCCCTCTCTCAGTCTGGACTTGATGCTGTCCTGTTAGTGCTTCCTATTGGAGAAGAGCTGAAGAATGAGGAAGAGCTGGTGGAGTTTGTTAAAGGTTTATTTGGACCAGATGTTCTGAACTTTGTCATAGTGCTGTTCACACATGGAGAGAAACTAAAAGATGATGAGACAATTGAACATTATATTCAGAGTGAAAGTGAAGATCTCCAACAGCTAGTGAGAGACTGTGGGGACAGAGTTCACATCTTCAGCAACAAAAACAAGGTTGAAAGTCAGGTCACAAAGCTGATGGATAAAATTCAGCAAATGGTGAGAAGAAACAGAGGAAGATTTCACCTAGCTCAAAAGAGAAGATACCTAGATATTGATGGAATATGTGAGTTGATTCTGAAATCAAATTCCATAATCTTTTATAAACTTTATTTAAACGTCATTATAATGTAGAAACTATACTGGTGATATAAGATATGAGAGGAAAACAGCACTTGTCCATGCAAAGTGAGTTTGTGGTGCATTTGAAACAAGACAGATCTTGTCAGCTGGTCCTTGTGTCATGTTGCATTAGGCTGAAAGTTCAAGAATTTCTTAGATGTGACAAAGTAAAATATGCAACATTGATTTTTGGTTTTGCTGCTAGTTTCAGAAGTAAAATCATATTCGTTCTGCTGTTTTACAGTTTCAGAGGAAAGCCAACCAAAAGGAGAAACATCTATCCAGCTGCATTTTGAAGGTCCAGTACCACAGTTACGACTGGTGTTACTGGGAAAGACGGGAGTGGGGAAGAGTGCCTCAGGGAACACAATCCTTGGTCGAAACAGATTTCAATCGAGCATCAACTCAGCATCACAAACAAGGCACTGCCACTATGAGAAGACATTTAGAACTGGCAGAGAAATAGCTATGGTTGATACTCCAGGGCTCTTTGATACGGTGCTGAGCAAGGAAGAAATTATCCAGGAAATTATGAGATGTTTGACACATTCTTCCCCAGGACCTCATGGCTTTCTGATCTTGATAAGTTTGGCCTCCAGATTTACACCAGAGGAGAGGAGCACAGTCCAGCAAATAAAAGAAGCCTTTGGGGAGGACATTTTGAATCACACAATGATCCTCTTTACTTATGCAGATAATCTTAGGGGGCGGACCATTGAACAGTTCCTTAGAGATGGAGACCGAGACCTTAAGGTGTTAATCAAACAGTGTGGTGACAGGTACCACTGCTTAAACAACATGTCATCAAACTTCTATCAATGCAAAGGGCTTCTGGATAAGATAGAGAAGATGGTGGCTCACAATGGAGGGACATTTTTCAAAAATGAAACGTATGACAATCTGGAGATGATCATACGGGAGAATCAGGGCAATATTATGAAGGAAAAGGTCAAACGGTACAGAAGGACAAATCCAAACGCATGTGAGACAGAATGGCAGAAAATCTACTGGAAATTACTGGGGGAATCCCGAAAGGAAGCAAAGGAGAACATTTTGAAGGATAATCATATTGTGAAGCTCGCTCAATCCTTTGGGTATTTGAAGGTCACTGAAGAGGAGAAAGAAACTGCAGTTCAAGCTGCCATAGCCAGAGGTATTGACAAGAACATAGCAATGAAAACAGCTGTAAAAGCCACTGTTAAATTAGCAAAACAAAAACTGTGTGCACTCCAGTGAAATCTGATATCATAGTGAAAGATGTATCAGGGAAAGTCTGATATCATAGGTTAGAATCACTACTTTTGGGACACTCTTCAAGAAGACATTTCTCCAGCGTCTGTAGTGAGGAAGGAGATAGAAACTTACTCTTCTCTCTATGCTTCAAAACATTCGATAAAAATTCAGAATGGTTAGAGCCGGTTACCCTGGAAGCCACAGAGGGAAGTTGACCTTGTGAATGAACTTTCTTCCAACAAACAAGCAGTTGTCACTCAGACATACAAATTGTGCATCATTCAACTGCTCTTCACCAAATTTGAGACAACTGGATACAAAATAATCTAAATAACCACCATATGTCACTATATGATTTGTTTTATTCACTTTGGCTATTAATGAAATCTAACAATTTTTCTCCTAGTTGTTCCACTGTTTACCAGAGGGAGGCAGCAACATTGTACAGTTATCTACGATTTTCTTACAATACATTTTTAGAATTATCAATGATTCTCTGCGGAAAAGTACAAAATTGATGGGTATACAATGTTCTTTTTCACTGTTATTTTGTAATATTAGAAATTATAGGAGCAATTATTCAAGTTTTGTACATGACCTTTTCTCCAAATGATGGTTCACCAAACCATGAACATGACTGATATAGAGTATTTGTTTTCAGTGGTACATAGTGATGATGGTGGTAAATGTATATATCAAAAAATAAATTCATCTACATTAACACAGTTATGTAGTGATGTAATTATTAAACAATGGCTCTTGTCCATTTCAGAGATAAAAACATGCACACCTATCTGCCCTTTATCAGTTGATCTTTGAGGTTAAAGGGTTAATAGGGATGATTAAGGATAAATACATGAAATGTATTACAACTGACTGAATAACTAATATTAGAAGAAAAAATCATTTGGTGTAATACAGTGAAAAGCACTTAAAAGCACTAAAAGGAGCTGCCAATAAAATTTGTTCTCGGTTGTGTACATGCGCTTGCTATTCTCATAAAAAAGGCTTCTTTCAGTATCTGAGTTCCATCAGCATTAACATACCAAACCAGGTACACAATAAGACAAAATATTCATCCTTTTTTTGCCCCTTTTTGCTAATGTTTTGTCCTGCTGTGTGAAAAGAGTGAGTAAATATGTAAATGAGGTGAGTAGGGACAGACTCCAACCTTCATATTCTATCAGTTCAGTGACTACAAATCTTCCTCACACTCTATACACTCTCTCTCTCTCTCTCCTTCCCCCCTTCATTTTGAAAGACGATCTTCATTACTAATGCCTACTCTATGGACGTGGATGGACATGCTGTCATATATTACTAATATCATTTGCCATGATACAGCAAACATATATGACAAGTAGATGATTAAAGGAATTAAGAAATAGGGTGGTTGAATAAAAGCTTAAAAATAACGAAATGTTAATAACTGCTACTTCATCCATTTTATGTCTGATGTCATTCTGCTCATTCAGAGATTTGAATATAAGTCTATTAACTTAAGGAGACCTCACAAAGATGTCAGAGATGTTACACTTACATATCATCAGTGTCTTGCAGAAACTTTCAGAGACAACTCTCCAGAGGAACCAAGAAAAAAGGATGAGACCTTTTTAGACATTTGAGCAGGGTTTTATAAACTGAGTTCAGTGTTTTGTCTTTGACATTTGTTTATCAGTCACAGATTTCATTTGAAAATAAAAAACTCCTATTCTATATCCCTTCTAATTATCACAAGTTTGAATGACAAAGCTGTCAGTTTTACCCATGGCAACATGTCTGGGATTCCTGAGAGAGGGATGGAGGATGATGGTGGCACATGTCCATGGGTAAAGCTGACAGGTCTTATCCTGTTTTCTGGGCACATTTCCATGGGTAAAGCTGACAGGTCTTATCCTGTTTTCTGGGCATAAACTGCATGTGATGACCGCCTGCAATGGTTCCACCAGGTATGTGCAGGGAGACCTCCTGTGGACATCACATTCATTTATGGAGCCTGCAGATGCTGAGCGGATGACATGTTGCATAAATACCTGAAGTAATCCTGTGTGAATCTTCTGGCTCTGTTCTGTTCACTTGATGTAATACACTTAGTAAACCTTCAATTTCCAGTTTATTTAAACTGCACGGTTCTGTTCTGTTCTGTTCACTTGATCTAGAACACATACTAAATTTTAAAAGTCAAAAGTATTTACACTTGTGAACCATGTATATAATAGATATATAATATATATCTACTATATATATGGACACGTTGGGAGATATATAATTCTCCCAATGTGTCCAGGGTCTTCCCCGGGGTCTCCTCCCAGTCGGTCGTGCCCAGAACACCTCCACAGGGAGGCGCCCAGGAGGCATCCTGACTTGGTGCCCGAACCACCTCAACTGGCTCCTTTCAACGCGGAGGAGCAGTGGCTCTACTCCAAGCTCCTCCCGGGTGTCTGAGCTCCATTTGGAAATATCAAGTAGAGTTCCAGCACTCAGGGTTGAGAGCCTGGCACAGGGACAAACAGGCAGAGACTGTCAGCCTGGGGATCTGAACCAATAACCCTCTGGATACTCGGCCGGGTCCCTTACCATTGGCCAAATGCGTAAAAGTCGACTTCACGGTGGACTGTCCTGATGTGGACGGCAGAGAGCAGGTGCTAGCTGAGGTGAGCTGAGTGGAGTGGTTGCCACCTGAGACACTTCATCTACAACAGTTTACGTGTCATTAGACACCGCGAATACAATTTAAAAAAAAAAATACCAGACTCAGAGTGTTTCACAGTCTGAAAATAATGCTATTTTATTCCTCTTACAATACGGCTTAATCTGAGCACTTTTATCAATCACTATAGTGTGTTGCCATTTTTGGTGAAAACATGAGATGTGCAAACTGCATGTAACACTTTTTCCATGACATCTTTTACAGTACAACACAAAGCCAAAAATGTCTTAACAAGAAGAAACCATAAATGAGACAGGTCTTTCAAGATACTGCATTAAATATAAATATAAACTCAAAAGTTCATTTGTCATGAAGATTGTAAATAAATAATTAAAAAGCCTGTGCAATTGTTTTGTTGTAAACACGCCAAGAGGAGCCTGACAGAATGACGATTAAAAAAAAAAATCAACTATGTGGGTTTAGTCTTGTCCTAACTAATGCGTATTAAATATTGGCAGTTTTGACATAGTGAATATGTGGTTCATAAATCCCATTCTGTCTTGTAACGGTGTTCAGCATGTGAAGTCGTGCTTTGGTGACGTTCCAACTTTTCCTAAACAGATTCCCCAGATTCCTTCTCAGATCATCTCGCTTCCGCATCATTGTCACAGAGAATTAATTTTTTCATCAATCATGCATTTATCCTTCAACTCGCTCTGTCCATCCATCCATCTCTCTCTCTGTCTCTCTCTCTCTTTCAGCTCTTCTTCACGTGGGAACTCTTATTCTTTCCTTTAGCATTGCCCGTCCTGTGACCCAGCATCCTCAACACTCTCAGAGGCCTGAACCTCCCCCTCCCCCCCTCTCTCCCCGACCCTCTCTCCGCCTGCTTCTGGAAGTCTGGAGCAGAGCAGGGGAACAGAGGGGAGCAGAGTGGAGTGGATCAGAGAACAGGAGTGGAGAGGAGAGGAGAGGAGAGGAGAGAGTGAATGAGTATAGCAGGTTGCAGGAGATAAAAACAGACCCTGTAAGTAATTATTAGACTTATTAATCCAACACATATTTAAAACACTCAATCACTGGCCTAGAACCTGTCCCTTCAGTAGGGCCTCTTATTTGTTCTCTGTCCTCAGATATCTGACTAGCTTGTATGGACTCTGGGAAATATTAACCACAATTCTTCCAGGTAGATAAGGACTGTGACAGACATGACTAAGAGTTGGTGATAATCTCAGAGAATGAGAGTGTAAGTCAGACAGTGTGTGAGAGAACACAAGCTGTCTCTCAGGAGGAGAAATCATCTTTCTCTCACCTCTCCTCTGAATCACGGCAGCCAACAGCATGTCCTCCTCCTGCTCCCTGAAAAACACACACACACACACAAACACCATACACACACACACACACACACACACCATACACACACACACACACACACACCACACACACACATACACACGCACACACACACCACACACAAAACACTGACCATCAAACTCCACAGAGTCAGCGTGTGGGTCTCTAAATACAACTCACTACTCCAGATTAACTCTCACAACCTGATTTAATGCTTAGCTCTGGAACTTTCAGCAGGACCCTCAGGTGTGTGTCTGACTGTAGAAAAGGAAACCCTGCTACAGCTTCCTGGTGAATGATATAAATGTAAATTTCTGTATTCACACACACTGTGAACTCTGCATTTAACCCATCCAACACACCAGTGAACGCACACACCAGACGCAGGAGCAGTGGGCAGCATTCCTTGCTCAAGGCACACGGTCATGGATGTTGTCCCTGGGAATCAAACCACCAACCTTCTGGCCACAAGCCCAGTTCCCTAACCTTTAGACCACGGCTGCTTGTGACCAGGGGAGAGCACGAACGCAGTCCCCCACTACCACAAATTATGCATTCGAGATTCCCACATTCGGGGAATTCGCAGAGGTCAGCATAACGCAAGTACAATGGCTAAGCCTCACCCTGGGTGAACCACCTTCGTGATCATGGTGTCTCCCCTGCCAGGTAAGTATGAGAGGTTACCTCTGCCTGTCCTGGTCCATGCTGTTAATGAAAAGTTACCTCTGTCTGTCCTGGTCCATGCTGTTAATGAGAGGTTACCTCTGTCTGTCCTGGTCCATGCTGTTGATGATGCAGTTCCTCTGTTCGATGATGCTGACCAGCTCTTCCATCAGCTGCTTCTCTCTCAGGTTGTCATCTGTACTCCATTCCCTCTCTGATTAACAGTGCAACAGGGAACCAACACATACACAGGGTAGACACATAATAACAGCACAGTGACTTACAGCTTACAGCCACAATCTGGCAACCACTGGGCCCAGCAGTTATTTTAAACTCTGAAGCTATTATTGGTGAATGTAAATTCATATTTGTTGTTGGCCAGAATCAAATCATTCAAACCCCTAAATGTAAGATATTACCTATCATTGACTGAACCTCAGATGAGTGTGTGATGTTGAGTGAATGATGTTTTTCTCACCAGGTTTGTTCAGAAGGCACCTCAGTTCATACTCCACATCAGCCTGCCTCTCCTCCAAGTTCTGCTGCTTCGCCCTGGCAAACATAAACATAAACATAAACATAAACATACACACACAGACTCAAATACATGCACACACAAACATACACAAAAACATAAACATAAGCATAAACCTAAACATAAACATATGCAAACACACACAGACTTAAATACACGCGCACACAAACAAACACAAAAACATAAACATAAGCACAAACCTAAACATAACCATAAACAAGTGCAACAAAAAAGACGTAAACATAAACATATACAAACACACACACACTCAAATACATGCACACACAAACATACACAAAAACATAAACATAAGCACAAACCTAAACATAAACATAAAGAAGTGCAACAAAACAGACATAAACATAAACACTGTCATAAACAGGAGCATGAACACACAGTTAATATACACATTATACACTACTACCTATTAGATTTCCAAGAGCGTTTTAAAACTGACAAACCACTCATTTATTCACAGGTGAAGCTGTAGTTACAAGTACAGACATACAGACCTGTGGCTACAGGTACATACAAATGATGCGGTGGCTACAGGTGGACACACATGGAACCAAAACAACACACAAGCAGAGAGGTTATATATCAGTGTACTCACAGATAAACCAGTTCAGCATCTCTGCGGACCAGCATGTGTTTCTCATGGATTAATGTAAACCAGTCCACCAGCAAATCATCCTCTTCTTTATCTGAATCACACAGAGCACCGCATATAAATAACGGACACCACTGCACATACAGTATATCATCTCAAATGAAGTTTATCTGGGAACACATCAATTCAACTCATGACTGCTCTAAGACTGTTCTGCCAGGTCAATGAGTCATAAGAGCTGAATTCTGAGTTTTTGTGAGTTTATGGCAGTGTGACTGAGGATATCAGAGGAGAGTTAACTGTCTTTAACAGGTTTCTATATAATGCAATGAGATGTGTTGATATGTAAGGTTTAAACAGTGGAGTGTCAGCTGTCTTTTATAAGTTTTCAATAACGTAATGAGATATGATAATACGTATTTACATTACAGGTTTTTACATAATGTAATGGGATGTGTTGATATGTGAGGTTTAAACAGTGGAGTGTTAGCTGTCTTTTACAGGGCGTCTATAATGTTATGAGCTTCAGTCTGACCATTATGACAGATCCTAAGATTTTTCTCCATCTCCACTCCTCTCAGCTCCAGTTTGACCAGTTTGTTCTCCAGTTCTCCCAACTCCTCCTGCAGCTCCTCTGCTGCCACATACTGGTCTGACTGCACCTGAAAACAGTGGTCAACACACACACACACACACACACACACACACACACACACACACACACACACACACACACACATCTTCAGGAGGTGAAACACAGTTTTGTGTGACAGAATGAACCTCATCCCTAAAGGCAGTAACTATTAGTTTAATTTTCATTATAATTAACCAACTAACCACCTGATTATTTAACTCATCTATGTACATTGTCTACTAATAATTGACTACAGATCCCATAATGCCATTTGCACCTTCCTCTTGATGAGTGGGAACCCGTGGCCTGGGGCGGGAGCCCTGGTGTTGCTGGGTGCTGATGTAGGACTGGATTTGGGGAGTTCAGTTAGAGAAGCTTTGCGATTAAATGGATTCTCTTTACACGTCCGCTGAGCGAGAGAGACACAGAGAGCATGTAATGAGAGTGGAAGGTGAGTTTATAAACTCCTTAAACTAAAGAGATTACAACCAAAGGACTGTGTACTAGAATGATCCTGTATAAAGTTTCATGTTGATTTTAGGTCAGGGTAGTTCTGCCTGTAGTTTATTACACTGCTGTTATTTGGGCGGACAAGATAATTTAACATGAAGACACCCATTACATCAAGATACTGCAGAGCCAGGGGCATCACAGGTCCTTCTTATCACAGTGATATTTCACTTGACAAGACAAGACAGTCCTCAAGTGAGGATCAAATTAAGAATAGGACGGGGAGGGTGGAACACACAGTCTTAGAACTCAACACTTGCCTTTGTTAAGACGGGACCAACTGATGATGAAAGTTCATTGTCTTTGAGCAGTGAAGCAGGTCTTTGAAAGCAGGAACTGTCTGGTTCCTCTTGATTGGCTGACAGATTTGATGGGGAGGGATTATCGGTGAGTTTGAACTGATGATTGGCAGATGAAATGGCAGGTTCAGAGATGCTCAGGGGGAGTGAACGTTCCAGAGCAAGGTTTGTTTCTGAGCACAGACTGGCTTCAGAGAGTGAGTCACATAAACTCCCCAAACTGTCAGACTGCCCTGCGCTGGCAGGTCTGTCTAAACCGGATACCCCTGACACGCTGCCTGCCTCAGCTAAATCTGACACACCGGGAGAACTGGCAGTCTCAGCTAAACTCGACTCATCTCTGTCTGCTAAAATAGCCACACCGGTAGCCTCAGCTAAACCAGAAACACAGTGTGAACTTTCTGCTTTAGCTAAATCAAGTGCTACACTTGCACTGCTCTCATCAAGGGAAATGTCATCTGTTGATAAATGAACTGTGCTGTCAGCTTTAGCCAGGACTGATTTATGGACTGAAGTATCTGATTTGCCATCATTAGAATCATTTGCTTTACTGCTAACGGCTACATTTGTCAGATCTGACACTGAGACTCCATTGGTTGCTGCAGCCTCCGTTAGCTGAGTGGGGCCACACCATGATTGGCTGGCAACCATGGTCAGCTGGGTCTGGCTCTCATCTCTTTCCAAAACAGCCCTGAAAGTCCCATCATCCTTTGCGCCTTCAGCCCCTTCCGCTGCGTCTTCGTCAAACGGGTTGAAGGGGGAGGCCCAGCGCTTTAGCCAGACCTCGCTGAGGGTGGGGATGGAGCAGGATCGGGGTGGAGGGGTAGGGGCCGGCGCAGGGGGCAGTTTGGCCCAGGGGCCTGGTTGGATCAGCTCCATCCACGGTGGGCTGAGGGGTTTAGAGAACTCAGTGGACACTGACATGGGAGAGATGAATACAGTCAGTGGGATAATGAAGGAGAGACTGAGAAAATGAAACAACATGAGTTTTCATAAACATAATGGCACACAGGTGAAACCCAACTGACACTGGTCTAAAACTTTAATCATCAGGGTTAAGAAACATTGAGGTAAAGAAATGTCCCCACAAATACAGCTATAAACTGGAATTACTAACTATAAACTGGATGCCTACGAAAAACAGTTGAATCAGCTGTGTCTGAATAAAGATGAAGCTAGAAGCCCTACATACACTGTGGCACATAGAGGAAGACTGCCTGCCTATGGACCATACTACATCATTGAACTATCCTGTGAAAGACCAGAATTGAATAGACACAGGAAACTGTATTCTCTTACCACTGTTTGTGGCTCTGCCTCCTCCTCTAGAACTTCTGGTTCTGGGAGCAGGTTGGGGAGGATCCACTCGACGTCTTGGTGGAGGAACTGGCTGCTCAGGGGTCGTCAGATCTCTGGAGGGGGAGGGACGGGGCCCAGTCTCTTGAGTTTTACCTCCTCCCTGCTGGGAGGAGATACCTTCTCCCTTTTCCCCTGTCTTTACTTCCTCTGAAATCCCTCCATCATTACAAGAAGGACAATGAGTCTGGTCTTCACTCTTCTCTGTCCCATGAGGCAGTTCTCCTAAGTCTGTTCTTCCAGAGAGTTCTTGGTTTGGCTGATTTGATTGGCCGTTCTCAGGTGGTATCACTTCCTGCTCTGGGTCTTGTTCCAGGCCCTCATTGAATCTGGTGGACCTGCACAGCCCATGGGGTCCACTTTGGCTTGGTGAGCAAGGAAGGGCACAGACTAGGGAACCAGTTTCACTGACTTCTCTGTATGATCCAGGCAAGAGCATGCAACTGCACTGACTACATCTGACACACACAGTCGAGGATACAAGTGTGAGGTTGATGAACCTAATGCCAATCATTAGAGTCTAAATTGCACTGGTTTACCTTAAAAGGGATACGAGTTTAGTGTAACAAACATCTTCAGATCATTAGGAAACATTCTAACCATCCATAACTACATACCATAAGAGAAAAAAGTTCTAACACAGGAATGAAAGAGCAGAATGTATGAGCTTACCTGAAGCAGGTGCGGTGATAGAGTTTGCCCTGCACCAGGACTCTCTGCACCAGGTGGACACGTTTCTGGCACACTCTGCAGCTACTGCTCAGTCTCCCATCTTTATTCTCACTCTCAGCCACAGACGGACGCTCAGCTGACAACAGCTGACCTCAGGGTGACAGGAACAACCAAAGACAAAACACAAATAAGGAAAGAAATGAGAAGGTAGAAAATCTTTGAGATGTTTAAACAGTACATGAGTAAATTATGTGTGATTAAGTGTATATCTGAGGACAGTGGTGCATTTTGTGTCAGTTTAAAATAGTCTTGAGTTCTGATGGCTTATCAACAGAATACACAGGAGGGTTCTCTAATTACTCTTACATTAACATTACTGTAATTTCATCCCCATTTGCTACTGTCACAAATCAAGGAATTCTTCATTAGTGATGAGTTTCTGCAGCCAGGGGAACAAAGTCATCACATATAAGTCAAACCTCCCATTCTGTCTCCTGTTCATTTACCTTGTGTTGTTTGGGTTCACGTGACTGACTGTCAGCAGTAAACTCAGAGAGCACTGGTGTCTTCAGGCTGGAAGCAGGTCCTGCGACATATACAGACTATGTGTTACATAAACCTTCTGAACGACACATTCCCTTCACTGCAAGGCTGCTCTCAAACCCAGCCCTCAGATCAGGACCTCCCGCTATTTCTTCTTTCCTCTCAGTAAAAGCTGATTTCTATGTGGGGAAGTGGGTGTGCTCACTCTTCAGGCAAACTGTTGGTTATATGAATGAGAACCCTTCAGGACTACAAGACTTATTGTATAATCCTGCCTCACTGGAAACTAGTACTGTTTCGAAGATGTGGCTGAGTTTTCCATTAAAACATTTTTTGCCTAAACATGTAGGACCAGAGCAGGTGTAATAATGTTATATTTGTCCATACCCTGGCTTTAGCACCGTAACAGTGCAATGGGAGGACACTTTATGATTCACAAACAAGAAACCACTACTATGTGTGAGCCAAAATCCTCGTAGATTTTGATAAAACAAAATAAAACAAAACAAAACTTCAGTGCCTCTTTTATGGTATAACGATTTTGAACTTTGTTTTTTCTTTTTTTTCTTATTCTTGCTTTTGTCCAGTTTTCCACACACCGTGAGATTTCCTGGTGAAGTAGCTGTAGTACTGGGAGAGGTAAGTGATGACACCCAGTCGATCAGGCCCCTCTGTGGACAGCATATCCTCAGCGTCCAGCAGGGCAGGAATCCCCAACTGGGACTCTGCCACCTCAAATGCCTAAGAGTGAAGGAAGGAGAGAGAGAGAGAGAGTGGGAGAGAGAGTGAGGGATGGAAATAGAGGAGCAGAGAAAAAGAGGGGTGGAAAAGACACAGTGAGACTGACACTGGGGAGGATACAGAGACTGAAATAGTTCTTTTGGGAGAAAAAAAGACAGAAAGGAAGAAACAGAGACTCACCAGGCAATTGTTTTCATAAACATTGTCTTTGGAGAGGGAGTGGAAATCTCTGGGGTGAATGAGAGATATGCAGTACGTTACTGCTTTTGAAGTAAAACGTCATTACAGTTTGAGTCAATGATGACGCTAAAGATGACTGAGTACATACAAACAGCAAGGATACAGTATTACACCCACGTTAATGTGCATAAGTGTCTACAATGTCATATTATCCACCGTACGCATCAAAACCATTCTGCACTTAAACAGGGCTTCTCTAAGATCTCTCGATATTTATCTGTCATAATTACATCACTGAAATGTGTCAGATGTGTCATCCATTGACATGAGCTGGAGCCTCCTCAAGTGAATTCTTTAAAAAAAACACAAAGGAGCTAACAGATATAAACGCGCAAGGTAAAGATTTAATGTTATAGCCAAAGTTTACAGTCAGTTGTCTCTAGTCTTAAATATCTTGGCTGTTCTGTAAATTAAGAACAGTTCAGGTTTGTTTGCATCAACAGACCACATTGCTATATGTAGCGTTTCAAGGATAATTTGTTTAAGAGTGACCAACAACTCATCTGCAATAGAACGAGGATCATACTACTTGTATTAAACGATGACGCGACTTTAGAGGGCGTGGAAGATTTCATAAGTTTACTGTGGCGTTAAAGCCAGTAGCCGAGTCGGAACAGATTTAGCAGCAACAGGTAAACACACGTCCCATCTGAAGACCAAACTGCTTTTATTGGGCAATTTAGGTACAAGCAAAATATGGTGATCTCTCTCGTCCACTTACGTACGCTGCCCTAACACTCAAAGTACATGGATAGTTTTGATGTCTCTTAAGAGACTCCAGTGTTATTTCCTCCTCCATTCCCCAAGTACTTACATCAAATCGGGTCGGTGTTTGTGGATAATAGCACAGAAAGCGAGTCCATCTCTGAAGGAAGTTGTCATGTTTCGTATTTCGACATTTGGGTAATCTTTGCATGTCAAGCGACACCATTCTTGTAGGGATTTCAAAGACCCCATTGTAACGGACCCTTAACCTTTTAACTCGAGCTGTCGTTCGAAAATTGCCTTATGATAACGCATGATAATATAGTGGGAGAAAGATTGAATGTTTAACAAACTGTTACTTAAATTATGCTGTCAAAAACAGATTCTTTATTAAAAAAAACAAACAAAAAAAAAAACGTCGCTGATCCCGTTATCTTAACATAACATAAACACACTCTATGCTACTTAGCAACCAGTGCTGAAAGCTTAGGCTACCATAGCCGACGTTAACTCGATTAACTTTACATGTAAATCTAATCTTCTTGATGAAAGAAGCAAACATTATGTAAATATGATTCGAAAGGTAGGCATTGTAACTTGTCCAAATGTAACAATATAAAAGCCTTTAAAGGTTTCCAAATTTAAATTGCCCATAAGTTTAAATCCTGAAGTAGTCAAGAACAAGTTTTCCGTCCCGCAATCCGTAGAGGTATTGCAGTCTTAAAATCACTTCCACGCGTATCCACTTCGGTTATAAAGAAAGTTCTGCAATATTTCCAACGACGGTATGCTCCATTCACGTGAACCATTGTGCGTGGTCTATCACTTAATATCAAAACAACATTCCTGTCCACAACGAGTCTTTGCTGTCGTCGCTCAATGCGAGACCGTTGTTATACCATAAATTGTCACTAGAGGGATCCCTTACGTTTTGAGTGGTTCAGTCAGCGACTGACTTACAAACTTAAAATATCAGCTGAAGAAAACTCCACGTATTAAAAATACTGGATTCAGAAAGGTCTGGGGTGGCACGAAGTTCGATATATATTGCATTGCTTGAGACGGCTGTCCTGTCGCACTGTATTAGAGCTCCAAGACAGTCTTTCTGAAGGACAGACTAGATCACACAGAAACAACAGAAGTCCAAATGTTTGTGTCTCGCGAGATAAGGACGCTTAAAGGGAACAGGCAGGAATTAAAGGTTGAGTAAGTTTTCTTGCGTCTTAACCAACTGACTAAGTTGATTTGCAAGATTTTTGTTCTGGCAACAGTACAGTGTCTACAGTAAACCAGTGCCAAAAGCAAATGGTACGGCTGTCACACACTCATATCTTCTAGTATTTGGACGCACCTGCATTATCTCTCTCACACGTAAAGGTTCTTGACTTGCTCTGCCCAACAAGTCTTTATTTGGGGGGGGGGGGGGGGGGGGGGGGGGTTGTCGGTCGGTGAGGGGGTCATCCCACAAATTAATATATACATGTACTGCATATGTGCTTTCCTTGTGGCTATACAGATGCATCAATAAAAGAGCTCAACACTGAGCTAAATACACTATATTCATTTTCTAACCACAGAAACGTGGTACAAGCATCTAATCACTTCTGCTGTACACTACAATTATCATGCCACTGCTTTAACATTACAATCACCATGCCACTGCTGCAAGGTTTGGGTAAAGTTTTATTATAATGATATGGCAGAAACACTTAGTGTAAGAGCCAGATATTGTTAAAACGATTTTGTTCATAGTGTTTTGCTTTGAATTATGCCATTTTTGTTTTGCTGCCTGGTGCATGTGGAGGTGGGTGTAAACTGTGGAGTCGGGATTGGTGTGGATTCTGATTGGTTCATGGTGGATCCCCTGGTGCGCATGTGTGGGATTGGATTGGTAAGAAAGCAGGGACGCTGCTGCAGGGTGAATGTTTCTTGGACATGTGCGCACATTATGGCAAACAGCCTTTTGACCGCTATCTGTAAAATTATTATCCTGAAATGTAAATATGATCACAACTGATCAGAACTTTAAAGGAAGAGTGATGTAACTGCTGAACACGACTCTGATTGTTTGATGAACCTGAAAATAAACGATGCCGACACTCACCCGGACCTGGTTGTGAGTAGCATGCTTCAGAGCTCTGGTGAATGATAGAAGTTACAAGTGGATACGGATGCGAGTCGAAATTACCCTTTGTGCCCATGTGAAAGAAGCGGTTTAATTATAACAAACACAGAACAGAAATTTTTCCACTATACTTAGCCTTAATAATCTTTGTTCTGAGGTTGGTTTGTCTGTTATTTTGGTTTGACACTCCCCAGACAGTGACAGTCACTGCGTGAAAAGAGGTGTATTCGGCCTGGAATACTCCTGTATATTCCCGGATACTCCACAGATTATCGGCTGTATCCGGCAGTTTGCAGCTCTGTTACGCGGCATGGAATACTCCTGAATATGTACCGTGTTTTGGGGTCTGCCTAGAGCCCTAGTTGCCATGGTGAATAATCCCTTGGGGGTGCTTGGAAGGGAACATTTGCACTTCACACCTTGGGCCACCAGGTATCCTGCAATTGGTCAAAAGTCTTTCTTTGGATTGGTGGAGCAATGTCTTGCCCCTCTTCTAAAACCCTTCCCCATTGGTCCATTGTGGGTCCCCAGACATGAATTCATATGGTTTATATAATAATAATAATTATTATTATTATTAATATTATTATTATTGGTGGTGGTGGTGTTGTTTTATGTTCATAGGTAGATTGTATAGATAGTCTGTCAAACAAAAATGAATTACACAAATTTTATTATAAATAAAGCAAATACAGTATAATATAAGGCATATAAATTGACAGTTTTATATATATATATATAATCAATGTACAATATATAACAGAATAGAATACATTAGAACAGAATATATTGTAATATCATAGTATATAATACAAATGCTTTTGGGAGCATAAATGAAACTCTAAATGTTGAGCATTCCCAAGAACAACCCAGCTTCCGTGGTCTCTATTCTGTAGCACCCCACACAGTGCAGACAACTCTGTGCTAGGCGGGAGGACCCACGCTGGCCTTCCATCCAAGATGGCGGCGTCCCCTTCAGAAATTATATCTACTGATGCGGTCCTCCATATGGCAGCCTCTTCCTCAGTTTAAAGAACACTAGCTCTGGCCTTGAGCAGATGCAAAACACAGTGAAAACAGAAATTAGATCACTGAAAATAGCAAATGGAGAAAAAGTCTAAGAACTACTAGGGAAATGATGTTTTGACTTACTCTTCTCCTCCTTTGCCTCGTTCGAGTGGCGATCCTGCCCCCCTCTTTGTTCTCTGGTTTCACCCGGTAACTCTTTCGAATAGTCTCAATCGGTCTTTCAGGATGCTAGAGAGAAAAAAAAGCGGAGAAGAAAGGAAGATTGATTAAAAGTTCGTTTAGAATTCCAAGCACAATCGCGACGATACAGTCTACCAACAAAACACGCCTACCTTGTCCGTGGATCATATCTGTGCGTGTTGTTTTCAGCATTTTGCATTAGCCGCACAGCTTCCTGTAGAAGCAAAATTAATATAAGAGTTAAATTCAACCACATTAAGGGATAAAGCAGATAAAGAAATGTGAACGTATCAGAATGCGCGGCAGTCAAAGACGAAAGCCAGAAGGCTACAGAAATAAACTTACCGAAACAGAGTTATTCCCCGCTCGTCTTCTTTTCTCGGGCAGACTCCTCTTGCGCCTCTTTGATGGGACTCCATCCTGTCCAACCGCCGAATAACATTCTCCATGAACGTTTACTGCTGTTCAGACATCTTAAAAATGCATTTAACGGGGACACCAGTTGTTTGTTTTCGTTCGGACTCGCGTTAGAAAAATTGGATATTCCCGGCGCACGAGTAGCCTCTCCACTCCGCTGTCCGTTCGAAAACTTAAGTGTTCTTTTGCAAGCCATCTTCAAAATGCACACTATCGACAGAATACGGAGTACAACTTCTGTAATCCTTCAGTGACTCGCTTCTCCTTACCTTACTACAGGTAACCCCTTCCCCAAAGCAAATTTCGCGCTGCAGTTGCACACAATGCTATTGGTTACTGTCACCCTACGCCATGCACGCACAGAAAAATGATTGGACAGGACTCAACCTTAGATTCTAAGTGGGTGGTTTGAAAACGGGGCGCGTCCTCGTACTGAGGAGAAACATTCCGAACAAACAAGCAAGAATCAACAACAAAAACTCCTATGCCCTGTAAACTTTTTTTTTTTTTAAGTCCTGTATCCTTTGTCCCGCATCCCTCATACTGAGATAATGTCCCGCATTTTCGCTGGTCGTTTGGTTTTTAACTGTCAGAAATAAAAAAATATATGGATCCATTATTTTACCCGGCCGCACATGAGCATAGTTTCTAATCTATTTAATAGCGCTATGTCAAAAGCAGTAAAAATGCAACATAGGCGAGTTTTTTTAAAAGCCTTGCTTTCACCAAATGGCTGAGAGGAGAGCGTTGAGGGCGGTCATCAAGAGTCTGTGGCGGCCGTCAATCAAACTGTGCAGCTGTGGGGCCGATGAATTTCTTTGCTACGTCACAAAAAACAAACTTAGTAAAACTTTACGGATATGAAGATAAACGCTGTCAGCCGACGTCATGGTCAAAAAGAAAGGAAAAAGTTCTTTTATCCCTTCTGACCATGCTTCTCATCCAATAGAGCTTTTGGCTTGATATAAAGATTTGCATTGAAATTGTTTTATTTTGTGTAATATTTTATTTTGAGCCTTATTTATTCTTATAGTTGGATTTGGTCAGGGGTTTAACTTGAAAGACTTGAGCTGTATGCTGCCTGCTGCTTTGCTTAAGTACAGTTGCCTTTGATGGGCCTGTAATGGCCAATGCATGTTGGATGTCTATCAATACAAGTGTATACAAGTGTTTCTTATACAGTTAGACTGACATTATATCTAAGTTTTACATTATCTCTCAGCATTGGTAACATGTCCCACACTGTCCCACACAAACTTACTACTTGTCCCCCATTTGGTCTGTTTGCATCTGGTCACCCTGTACCTTTGACCCCAAGTAAAGGACAGTTGCATAACCATCAAATATGTAATTAATGAACCTCTCATTTAGACTTTTTTTTAAATTATGTTTTCAGTGTGTTTTTGTATGCTCCATTTGAAGTGTCCATTGTAATTTAGCTGCACGACAGAGCAATGACATTAAAGGCTACATGGGCCTACCACTGCTATATTATACACCATGCAACACCTAAGAAGTTTGTGTGGTTATCAAAATATCGGCTAAATATTACATATAGGCTAACTGATAGAAAGTTACAGTGAGGAAGGGGGGCAGGCTTCTATACCCAGTCCCACCTAGACCACTGACTGTTATTAGCATTTGAAAGGCCAAGCCATCAGCTAACGACTGTGGTCACGCGGATGCCTGAAAACTGCCGTCTAACAGCTGTATTCGGACATTTGCGGGAGTTTTCAGGTCCGCATGACAAAGTTCTGCGGGCATCCGAATACCTCCGGAAAACAGCAGGTTTAGCGGAAGTTTACTTTGTCCGGATATTTCCGAATACACCACTTTTCACGCAGTGAGTGATTTGGAATATCACAAGCACAAAAAAGAATAGCATCCTTCCTTTTGTACAAATGACTGTGAAAGCAATCAGGGTAGTGTTGGGGTGTGTTTGTGTGTGCGCGTGTGTGTGTACATGAGTCGATCCCTTTTAAATCTAGTTTTCCAGAACCTCTGAATATCTAAACCCTGACCAATGGCTTCAGGACCTCATCCAAAAATATGCCTGGATTTTACTCCTATCACAGTTTCACTGCTCAGCTGGTCAGTGCACACACCTGTTTTCCAGGTATTTTTTTTGATCTGCACCAAATTCTTAATTTTCTGCCGTTCATAATCTGATTTCAATTTCAAACCCTCTCAGGGTGTACCTGACTTAATTCAAATTCAAACTCATGTATTAAATGAGTGTTAATTACAAAAAGTTGTTGAGAATGCACTACACATGCTGAAACGCTGAATGAATGGTTCAGTTCCCAAAATAAACTCAAGCATTGCTAATCAAAACAAATACCTGGCTCATTCAGTGAACACCTGGAGGCTTGGTGTAAAAGTTCCTATTAAATTTAAGGGGCTTGTCTAAAATTCCATTTTTCTGTTGTGAAGGTGGTTCCCCATCTTAGTGGGATGGGCCCCACCATGACTGGCATGACTGGACCCAAATCTTGGGTTGAACGAGAAGAGAATACAATAAGATTTCCACAAAGCCATCTGATGATTTATTGAGCAGTTATTATCAAGTTAATGTGATTTTATGACATTAAGAAAAAATCTGCAACATACCCAGACTAGGCTCTGGTCAAGTCACATTTTAATCAGTATGTCTTCCAACAGTTAAGCCTGATCTGCAATGAACGCTTGACTTCCTCAGCATCAAAGGACTAAACTTGACCTGATACCTGCAAACATTATAGCAAACTACATAAAACCTCATTGGGCAAACTCTCGTATTTAAGATAACCGTGAGTTCTGCCTAACCTCACAATGAACATCATTCGATATCAAAACATTTCGGGTGGTCTAGCTGTAAATTAGTTTAACAGATCCTGATATTTGTTTACTTTCCCTCGGACGCGTGGTCGATCTCTTTTCATGTCTTTGTATAACAAATTATCACTCATTTTAATCTCTGTCTTTGTAAATAAGTACAGAAGTGGAAGAGAAGAAGACGAGTAAATTCTCACAGGCCAGGGTCCTTTCTGTGTGGAGTTTGCATGCTCTCCCCGTGTCTGCGTGGGTTTCCTCCAGGAGCTCCGGTTTCCTCCCACAGTCCTGCAGGTTAGACGAATTGGAGACACTAAATTGCCCCTAGGTATGAATGTGTGTGTGTGTATGTGTTTATCTGTGTGTCTGCCCTGCGATGGACTGGCGACCTGTCCAGGGTGTTTTCCTGCCTTTCGCCCTATGAGCGCTGGGATAGGCTCCGGCACCCCCCGCGACCCTAATCAGGATAAACGGCTTAGATAACGTGTGAGGGAGAGTGAGTGAAAAGGGGTGACTGCTGCAAGAACACCATGTTAAAAAGGACATACGAATATGAAATACTTTATTAAACCTGAGATTGACCATTACCCATTTTGAATAGTTAAATGTGTGTGCTATTAGATACAGTGCTGAAAAAAGATAAAGAATGAAGTTTAATTTTGAAAGGTTACAACATGCAAATGGCACCGATTTGGCAGAATGGCCCATATATTTACAGTATATATACATATATAAAAGAGTATGAATTTGGCCATGTGATTATTTAAAGCTACTTGTCTTTTGCAATTCCTTCAGATAATTTTCAAGTAATCAAAACAGTACATTACAGTTACATATGTGCAAGTAGAACACCACGTTTGGCTCTTACAACTCTTACAACTAAAGAAACACACTTTGGTCACGTTTCAGCAGAAAAACTTTATTTAAGAATCTGATATGACCTTGATGAGAAGAGCAAGAAAAAAGAGAAGAACATGATCCCAATTTAATGATCCCTTTGATTTGAATACAGAATCTAATAGCCCGAAAACCGGATTGTAATTGAAAATATGTCCTGTAGAAATTTGTTACAACACATTTTAAAATCAGAGTATGTTAACCTAATCTACTAATTCATGTTTTACAGTATACTTCCCTCATTATTTCAGAGAAAAAGGCAGACTAAACACCCAACTTTGTTTTTTTGTTTTTTTTTTTGTACTGTAAGCCAGAAAGAGATGCAGGAAACACCTGGTTATGAACTTCCAGGGTTTACTTGTATGCAATGAACATTTCACAGCCAGAATTACCAGTATTCAGGTTCTTGTCAATGACATTGATTCCAGCTTTTTTATATAGATTTATTGCTGCTTGGTTCACTAACACTGTGAAACCCTGAACCACTGAGGCAGACTTACGTTGTTTGTGCCATAGATAGACACGGTCGCCACTTGTTCCCTCATTGAGGTTGACATTCACAATTTTAAAATCTTGTTTCAGAAGGTTTGCTTCTTCTTGCATGTTGGTGGAGACATCAATGTTAGTGATGGCTTCATCCTTTTTGCTTGAGAGACGATACCAGAGGAAGACCCAGTTTCCTCCAGCACCTCTGTTGGTGTCTTCATCCACACGGATGTAACCAAGCTCAAAAAGATGTTTGTCATGGCTGAAGTTGGTGGTGGCAGCGATGTCACAGATGTAAGTTGGCCTCTCTCTTTGCACCCAGAGATGGATCCAGTCACCACCTGCTTTGCGGTTTAAATCACATTCAAGCCGCTCCCAGCCAGAGGTGAAAAAATCTGGCTCCTCTTCAGCTGTGGTGGTAACCGTCAGATCCACAATGGGGACATCATACTCTGTGTTTCCAGATTTGTAGTAAAGGAAGATGGGGGCCCCCCTGATTCCTGCATTCAGATCTTTAGGCACTTGTTCGAATCCAGCATGAATCAAACCGTCTTTCATGTCTGATACAAAGGAGAACTGGATTCTGGTGACAGATGGCTGGCCTTCCTCCCTCTTGTACCACAGCAAAACTTTTTTCCCTTCAGTACCAGCATTGAGATCAGTGTTGACGAATGTATAGCCCTGGCCATATAATATCTCTTCTTCTTCTTTGCAGGTTGAAACATTCAGCTTTGTGATGGGTTTGCTGGTGGCCATTTTTACTTTTCTTCCTTTCTTTTTTCTTTTTAATTTGAAAAAAAAGAGGGGCTGAGAAGTATACTATTGGTGTTTGATACACAAGGACAAAATTAACAGTCACAATTCATTTTTGAACTTAACCAGACTTTTCATAGATGTGTTGAATTTCATAACATGTCAGCCTCACCAGGCAGACTCTCTTTTATTAAACTTATATACTGCACTTAAAAAAATATCCAGGAGCTTGAACAGTCTCTGGAAACATTTATGTTTGCACATAACTGTGTGGATATTTTTGGTTTCTCATATGTAAAGGTTTTTTGGATCTCCTCCGTACACATTAAAAAACTCAAGACCTGTTTTATTTTCTTACTTGCAACAGCAAGTGTCCCTGCAAATCAGCTATTGCCACATTCAAGACTGTCGGTTGAGTTAAATTGCGACTTTTCTGAAGAAGGCATTGTAATGAATTTACCTTCAATATTGTTTTCATACATTCATTATATTAAAGTGTCACATTTTCTTTTTACCCAATCCTCACCTCCTTCCCAATCTGGAATACAACGTTATTTGATTTGATTTGATTGGGATTCCAGCTCCCCATAGTTGAGGTACTGTACATTTCAGCAGACTGATAGAAGTGGAGCAGCTACAAGCCTTTTTTCCCTCAAGATGAAAAAAAATGAAAATAATAATCACCTACCAATGAGTACAGGTAAGATCTTTTGTGGTGCAGGAAGCACTTGTTCTTCCTCTTGGCTGTAATAAAGGGCTTCTTGACTGAGGTCGTTCTCAGCTGAAGATGTGACTGAGTGGCACTGAATGCACTGTTTTTAAACAGACTCCAGTCTGTGTGAATGTCTCTCATCCAATCATTGCTGATTTACATGTGCAATTCAATGGAAAATGTCCTGGATGACCACAGTTTCACATGAATTCATGGCCACACCCCATCTATGGTTTTATTTAATCAGATTTCAAGAACACAAACATTCTCACTTCCTTTCTCTCCTGCTATTCTAACTTTTTTATTTGAATACAGAAATACAAAATACCAAGTATAACAATGCATCACAATGAAAACAAAACAAACTAACAAACAAAGAAAGCAACAACAAGAACAACAACAAATAAAGACAAAAAAGAAAGAGCAAAGGGAAACAACAACAACAAATAGAAAAAGAAGGAAAAAAGAAAAAAAAACCCCACACATGATAATAATAATAATAATAATAATAATAATACTAATAATAATTATAGTTAAATAAATTAGTAAAATAAACACATCCTTCTTGTATATATATATATTAATGTATAAAAGGTTGAAGAACAAAGCATAACAGACTGACAAGACCAAACAAGCCGGGCTGGTGGGACAAACTGCACACTGTGCTTTCATGTAGGGTTGTTGAAGCATATATGAGGAGAAAATAAATAAACAAATGAAAGCTGAAAAGAACAGTAAAGTTAAGGGTCACCTGTGGGGAGAGGAATCAGCATTGAAGGTAGTGTAGAAAGGGGGACCAGGTGTCTTCATAGGATTTAACGTTGTTTTTCTGAGATGCGGTTAGTTTTTCTAGATTTGAATGGTCTACTGAATCTGTCTTTCCAGTTCAGCGAAATTAATATGAATGATTTGAGATGTTTCGGTGTATGTAGCGCAGAGACATCACCAAGTTTAGCTCAATTCTTCAGCTAAAGTAGTTTCAGTGTCTAGCCAAGGTGGATTGGTGTTATTTGTCCAGTGGTGGATGTACAGTAATAGGTGTGAACGGAAATAGTAGTAGAAATTGGGGGCCCAAAGTCCTCCATAATGTTTGGGCTTTTGGAGGGTAGATAGTTTAATTCGTGGTTATTTGTTTTTTCCAGTAGAATCTAGTGACTGCACTATTGAGAGAGGAGAACCAGCCCAGGGGTGGGGTGACAGGCGTCATGGCAAAGAGGTAGTTTATTTTTGGGAGGATGTTCATTTTAGCAATTGAATTTTGGCCAATTAGAGATAGTGGTAATTTATTCCATCTGTCCAGCTCCTGGTCCAAGCGCTTGTCATCTCCCGCCTGGACTACTGTAACGTCCTACTGGCTGGCTTGCCGACCTGCGCCATCAGGCCGCTCCAGCTCGTGCAGAATGCCGCTGCACACCTGGTATTCAACCTCCCTAAGCACTCTCATGTCACTCCACTCCTTACTGCGCTCCACTGGCTTCCGGTAGCTGCCCGTATCCAATTCAAGACACTGGTACTGGCCTACCAGGCAACAAGAGGCTCCGCCCCATCATACCTTCAGTCCCTAATAACTCCATATACCACTACTAGAACCCTCCGCTCTACGACCTCTGGTCAGCTGACGGTCCCCTCACTTCGGGAACCCGGCAGCTGCTCCTCCCGACCACGCCTCTTCTCTGCCATTGCCCCGAGATGGTGGAACGACCTCCCTCATGCAGTTAGGACTGCGGAATCCCTCGCCATCTTCCGCAAGAGACTGAAAACCCACCTCTTCAGAACCCACCTGTCCCCCACTGCCTAACCCTCCCTTTCCTTAAAAAAAAAAAAAAAACCCTTGTCTTGTATCTATGTTTCTCTAAGAATTCCAGGGTGCAATACAAAGGAGTAAATTGACGCTCAGTCTTTTTAGCGATGTATGCTTATGAGGTATTAGGAATCCGACTGATGCACTGATTGTAAGTCGCTTTGGTTAAAAGCGTCTGCTAAATGCTAAATTGTAAATTGAAGAGTCTGCGTTGGGGCCATAGATATTTGCTAGAGTTAAAGTGTCTTTTCCAAAAGTTCAGGTGATTACGATATAGCGACCCTCTGGATCGGTCAATGTTGAGTTGTGAGAAAATGATATGTTCTTACTTATTAAAATGGAAACGCCTCGTTTTTTGGAGCTAAATGTGGAGTGGTATGTCTGGCCAATCCATCTGGCTGTAAGTTTCCGAGACTGCCTCTGTTAGATGGGTTTCCTGTATAAAGCAGATATCAGATCTTAGTTTGTTTAGGTGATTTAATATTTTTGTACTTTTTGCAGGGGAGCTGATTCCTCTTATGTTCCGCGATGTTATTTTCACTGGCAGTACCATGGGATTGGTATTGTGATGACTGATATTGACTGATGGTGTGCAGTAAGGATCCATGTGGGGGGAGATTTTGAATGTGAGAACATATAACAAACCCAGAATGAACATGCAACATAAACACAGAAACATATAAACACTCATTGGCGCATTAAAGAGCATTGGTGTAACTGGGGATTGGTAATGGGGTTGGGAGGTCATTTGAAGACTCAACTGTGTACAGCAGGCCTGGAGTAGAGTTGTAATATTACAGCAGTTAAGCCTTTGGTATAACATATTTGGATTTGTTTTTTTATAAGCAGTGAGCAAGGCAGATAGAAGGGACGATGGGGAAAAAAGTATAGTGGATTGGAACTGAGGGACGGAAGTAGGAATCTTGATAAAGAGTACTGCTGGTGAAAAGGGATGTGGTTGGAGTGAGGTAGAATAATAGAGATACAAGGAAGGACAAAAGGGGAAAAGAGAGTAAAGTGAGGGTGATGGGGGGGGGGGCAATTGTAGGTGTTACTGAGTTTGCCCACACAGAGAGTAAAGTGAGGGTGATGGGGGGGGGGGGGGCAATTGTAGGTGTTACTGAGTTTGCCCACACACACACATATGCATGCACTTACCAAACACCCATATACACACGCACACACACCCCAAAGGCAGGCTTATTTTACTTATCAACAGAGAGGACTTAAAGCTATGTTATCTAGGGTGTTGTACCCAAGCATTTCAACGATGGACTAGCTTCCCCTGGAACAATAATGGTTTTAGGGCGGTGTTGTGTGAGCTGTTGTGTTTTGGAGCATGCGTGCTCTCCACCTCTCCTCCCAGCTTGAGCAGATTAGGGGCTAAGTGCCATCTTAAGGGCACATCAATGGAATTGCGTCCAGAGATGGAGAGCATGGCTACTCGCCTTCCCCTCCGGCTTCCTCCTATGGGCTCAGGGGTCGAACCTGCAACCCACCAGTAACAAGTCTGCCTAACCCACCTCTAGGTGTCTCACAATGTAGAAAGTCCCAAAAAACCAACAAACAGCAAAAAAAAAAAAAAAAGATATTCCACAACAGAACCAGCAAAAAGGAAAAAAAAGAACAATCTCACCGGTTTGGCAGACTAGGGATCGGAAGACAATACCCCGTGCTCAGACCTGAATCTTCGGTGAGTGTAGCTTTAAGAAAACCTTCACAAAAGGGCGATTTAACTCTTTTCCATTTTCATTTATTTCAAGTGCACTTGACTTTCTTTTCGCCTCTGTCCTCCTGCCACACCCGCGTTTCCTTTTAAAAGCATTTGAAAAAGTTCCCGGGTTGGCGCGTCAGCTGACAGGTTTGACGGCCAGCTGATTCACCCAAACACAGCAAATGAAAACAGAACAAAAGACCGGTATAAATTAAAACAACCATAATACATGTAGAGGATGGAATGTTATGGATTCCATTTAATGGTGGTCAACCCTTATACTGTTAACCTTGAATTAAAAAGAAATCCTAAAACCCATATGTCGCGGTGCTGAATGCTTGTTAAATCTCCTGGGAAGGAATGAAAGGACAGTATTGTAGGTGGGGGATAAGTGGTATCATAGACGACCTCCTCTGTTGAGGGATAGTTTCTCTACTTTAGCGTAGATGACCTCCTTCACCCCTCTTTCAAACCACCTGTCTTCCCTAATCCAAAATATGTACATTGTTGTCCTCAAAGGAGTGTCCCTTGTCCTTCAGGTGTAGGTAAACTGCTGAGTCTTGACCTGAGGAGTTGGTTCCTTTTTTGTTTTATGGTTGTTTCGTTTTACCAGTGTTTAAGTCTGCGCATTCCTCGTTGCATTGGACTGCATATACTAGATTGCTTTTCTTGTGTTTGGGTGTACAGCCTTACAGATGGATCAATTTCTGCCTTAGTGTGTTGCCAGGTTTGAAAAACACAGGGATGCGGTGCTTGTTGAATATCCTCCTGAGTTCCTCAGATACTCCAGAAACGTATGGGATGACGATGAAGTTTTGTTTATTCTTCTTTTCTTCACCAGCTGCAGTGTTGTTGTTCCTCCTGGATCTTGTGGCTGTTTTCACAAAGGTCCAATTGGGGTATCCACAAGCTTTAAGTGCATCTTTCAGGTGTTTGTGCTCCATGCATAGTACGGATGCATGTGAACAATGAGGTTACATCATAGGACACCGCAGTTCATCTGGGTCCAGTTTCAATCCTCAAACCTTGTTCACAAAGTTCGTGGAGTTTTGAGTATGGTGAGGAGTGTTAGCAACCAAAGGAGCTAAGATAGTAACAACATGTTTGTCAATGTTGTAGGTAACTGAGTTTATGCTGCAGATGATGAGCCTGAGGGGGGCTCCTTCTTTGTGAATCTTGGGGAGCCCATACATGCATGGGATGGCTGGTGGATGGCTGGCTTTGGACAGTGCAATGACAAACCCGCCCCCCAAAAAAACGAACACGGACACAGGAACAATGTGCAAAGATGTGTGATATATTGATAGTATTTACAAAACTATATTACAAATATGTACAAAATATTTACAATCACAAATATACCTGGGAAAGGGGGAGAGGACAACAGACGGTGCCAAAAGAAAGAACTAAGCAAAACAAAACAACCCTAAATACCAAAACACACAACTGACTACAAAGCAAAAGGGTGGAGGAGCTAAACAAAACCTAACCACACTGACTTCTCACAAACAAAAACTTACAAAAGTGGCACCTGCCTCTGACAATACCCTATACACAGTGAAATATTAGCACAGGGATCCCCCACCTTATCTGTCCTTCTCCCACGATAACTAAATGCAAACAAAGCTGAGACACAATCCAGAAACAAAGTCAGAAAATCATGCAAAGTCAAACACAATACATCGAGTTTTTAGATAGCAAAACAAAAAAGTACAAAGGGTCAAAATAGTGAGATCGAAATCTGAACACTTCCAATCCGACATCTTTAAATTTTGGCGCTCTGTCTCTGGTTGGCCGGGTTAGAAGGGGTACTCCATCTATGGTTTAATGGGCGGGAATGAGGAGGCGGGATGCAACACCAAGCCGGATGGAAATCAACAGCTGCTTCACGCCACAGCTGGATACCTGCATCAGGAGAGCAGAGGGAAAAGAGAGAGAGAAGAAAACAAGACGCAGGCAAAAAAACCCCAAAACTCAGTGTGCTGCACATACCACCTCCTCCAGAGTTTGACTCCTCTTCCTCACCCTCCCCCAGATTGTAACTGTTCCCCTTTAGACTGACGAGGCTGTTATTTTAACACAGCATGATCTGCAGTTTAGTTATATGAAGGGAAAGACAGAGTGCATGTGAATATGTTTGTTGAATCATGTCGGAGCAGGAATTTGGAACCCATGATTTCTTTGGACACTGCTTAGACCAGGGGTGTCAAACTCCGGTCCTGGAGGGCCGGGGTCCTGATGATTTTTGTTTTCACCTCTTAGTTACCTGTTGATTTTCACCTTGAAAACAGGTGTGGACATTCTTCAGCCAATCAGAGATTCTATTTAGCTGGTCTACAAGAAAAACAGCAGGACCCTGGCCCTCCAGGACCGGAGTTTGACACCCCTGGCTTAGATGTTCTCATCTTAAATCTTTTAAAGACACACTGTTACTGCAGATCTGTTCTCTTCTACAGGTGTCCAGATATTTCTTCTACAATGGCTTTTTTGAGATGGGATGTGAAAATCTGAGGATTTTTCTGTTATTCTCAGCTACTGGTTTAATGAAAAGCTATCAGACTCACTGAGGAATGTCTAGATGCAGAATGTGTTACCCAAGAAGTCGTAATCATGAGATGTGGGTAAACCATGTAGTTCAATCATGTCATCTTGGGAACTGTGCCCAGGTTTTTATTTTTTAGTTTTCATATTTTAGTGTTTTTATGGAAGATTTGGAAGAAAAATGGCTGCTAATAATAGTTAGAGAGGGGAAATTAGCATATTAAATCCCAGTAAGATAACAAACAGAATGTGTTAATATACAGTAAATAATATACATCTTAATATTCAAAAATAGCAGTTTATTAAAATATCCCACATTTATCATAACTGCAAAAAAACTGCCTTGGATGTCACAGAGGCAATTCTACAATACCCCCAATCTGTTTTACCTGCTATAAATCACTGGCACCATATGCAGACCCGAAAATTTCCAACCCCCAAGCCAAAGCAACGCCATGTTAACAGTTTCACCCTGGGCCCCATTGAAACAGTAAAAACAGCACAACATGCATACCCAAGGATGACAACTGTCACAAGCCGCTTCAGCCATAATGGTTACGGGCAGCAGTAGTGCATGTGATAAGTTAGTCTGCTGGTAAAATATTACGTTGGTTTAACTGAGGAATCAAAAACCACTAAAAATACACAGGAAACAAGAAATAGGGAGGCGGATGTACCAAGAAACAGGAAAAAGAGGGTGTAATGACAGGTATACTGACTTTAACGGTAAATGACCTCCTAAATTATGGAATAGTCTTTGAAATAATGTCTGTCATTCAGACACACTCTCTCAGTTCAAATCTCGACTGAAGACTTGCCTTTCCAGCCTAGCATGTAGCCAATTACCATAGCCAAATGGGTAGAGGTGGTAGGCCATGGTCACGGAATCAGGTACTGGTGCTGTCCCCCCTCTATTAACATGCAGTCACTGTTTGTTGACAGTGGAAGGGAGAGTTGTTAATGTTTCAGGGATCCTTTGTGGATATGCAGCCCAATATTTTTCGGTTTTACACTGCATTAATCACACTTGTGGGAGCTGTTTTTCAATGCATCCTTCTGCTGTGGCAGGGCTGTCTCATAAAAGTCTCAGGATTTAATGCAACAATAAACTCATATTTATACAGATTGCATAAGAAAGATAGTCCAATGACTACAGTCTAGATCTCCTTTTGGCCATGTCTTTTAAACAGTGATAATGTGAAATGTTAATTTGTCTAAGAGATACAATGCAAAATGCAAAAATTAATGGATACAAAATATCCAAACCTAAAGAATCCCTAAAATTTTAGATATGTGTATATTAGTCCAGGATCAGGTATAAGGCATCCAATCAGAGAGAGCCTCTAAATCAATGATCCAGATGTTGCAATATGTTATACATGCTGCGTTAGTCTCAGTTCTCAGCTTAAATCTTTAGTTAACTACTCACAGAAGACATGATCAGATTAATATTACAGCTGATTAATACTAGTAAGATGTAATATTAATTCCACTTGCAATGAGAGAAATCCCAGGATCACAGCTAAACTATAATCATCAATTTACAATTTACAATTTAGCATTTAGCAGACGCTTTTAGCCAAAGCGACTTACAGTCAGTGCATCAGTCAGATTCCTAATACCTCATCAGCATATATCGCTAAAAAGACTGAGCG
Organism: Chanos chanos; assembly: GCF_902362185.1. NCBI lineage: Eukaryota > Metazoa > Chordata > Actinopteri > Gonorynchiformes > Chanidae > Chanos > Chanos chanos. The sequence goes on from NC_044510.1 coordinate 16,619,692, forward strand.
TCGATTTACTCCTTCGTATTGCGCCCTGGAATTCTTAGACAAACACAGATACAAGACGAGGGTTTTTTTTTTTAAGGAAGGGGGGGGGGGTTGGGCTTAGGGGGATAGGTGGGTTCTGAAGAGGTGGGTTTTCAGTCTCTTGCGGAAGATGGTGAGGGATTCCGCAGTCCTAACTGCATGAGGGAGGTCGTTCCACCACCTCGGGGCAATGGCAGAGAAGAGGCGTGGTCGGGAGGAGCGGCTGCCGGGTTCCCGAAGTGAGGGGACCGTCAGCCGACCAGAGGTCGTAGAGCGGAGGGTTCTAGTAGTGGTATACGGAGTTATTAAGGACTGAAGGTATGATGGGGCGGAGCCTCTTGTTGCCTGGTAGGCCAGTACTAGTGTCTTGAATTGGATGCGGGCAGCTACCGGAAGCCAGTGGAGCGCAGTAAGGAGTGGAGTGACATGAGAGTGCTTAGGGAGGTTGAATACCAGGCGTGCAGCGGCATTCTGCACGAGCTGGAGCGGCCTGATGGCGCAGGTCGGCAAGCCAGCCAGTAGGACGTTACAGTAGTCCAGGCGGGAGATGACAAGCGCTTGGACCAGGAGCTGGGTCGCCTTTTGTGTGAAGAATGGTCGGATTCTCCTGATATTGTATAGGGAGAATCTGCAGGATCGAGTGATTGCCACGATGTGACCGGAGTAGGTTAGCTGGTTGTCGAGGGTTACGCCTAGGTTTTTGGCTGCTGGCCTGGTAGGCCAGTACTAGTGTCTTGAATTGGATGCGGGCAGCTACCGGAAGCCAGTGGAGCGCAGTAAGGAGTGGAGTGACATGAGAGTGCTTAGGGAGGTTGAATACCAGGCGTGCAGCGGCATTCTGCACGAGCTGGAGCGGCCTGATGGCGCAGGTCGGCAAGCCAGCCAGTAGGACGTTACAGTAGTCTAGGTGGGAGATGACAAGCGCTTGGACCAGGAGCTGGGTCGCCTGTTGTGTGAAGAATGGGCGGATTCTCCTGATATTGTATAGGGAGAATCTGCAGGATCGAGTGATTGCCGCGATGTGACCGGAGTAGGTTAGCTGGTTGTCGAGGGTTACGCCTAGGTTTTTGGCTGCTGTGGTGGGGAACACCACCGATCCCTCGATGGTGATTGCAGTGTCGATCGTAGGGGAGTTCTTTGCAGGAAAGAACAGAAGCTCAGTTTTCTCCAGGTTGAGTTTGAGGTGCTTAGCAGACATCCAGGACGCAATGTCAGCTAAGCAGGCTGCGATGCGCGGCTGAACCTGAGAGTTAGAGGGGGGGAAGGAGAAGAACAGTTGTGTATCATCAGTGTAGCAGTGGTTAGAGAGACCATGGGCGGAGATAACTTGGCCGAGGGATCTGGTGTAGAGAGAGAAGAGGAGTGGACCAAGTACCGAACCTTGTGGGACCCCCGTGTGGAAAGGGCGGGGGGAGGAGACCGATTCCCTCCAAGAGACCTGGTAGGAACGGTCAGACAGATAGGACTTGAACCATGCGAGTGCAGAACCCACGATGCCCAGCCCAGCAAGGGATGAGAGGAGTATCTGATGGTTGACCGTGTCAAATGCTGCGGAGAGGTCTAGGAGTATGAGGACAGAGCTGAGAGACTTTGCTCTGGCCAAGTGGAGCTCCTCCGAGATAGCAAGGAGGGCCATCTCGGTGGAGTGGCCGGCTTTGAATCCAGATTGGTTCTGATCCATGAGATTGTTCTGGAGAAGATAAGGAGAGAGTTGGTTATATGCTGCATGTTCCAGGGTTTTGGAGAGAAACGGTAGGAGAGAGACTGGACGGTAGCTACTGACATCAGCAGGGTCTAGAGTGGGCTTCTTAAGCAGTGGCTCGACCCGTGCCCTCTTCAGAGCAGAATGAACCGTGCCAGTAGACAGAGAGCTGTTGATCAAGGACGAGATGAAGGGCAGAATGTCATCCGAGATGGCCTGAAAGAGAAGGGAAGGGATGGGGTCTAAAGGACAGGTATTATGACGATGGGAATTGATAAGTAGGAGAACTTCAGAGTCAGATAGAGGGGAGAAGGAGGAAAAGATAGTGGGAGAGGTGGAGGGTGCAGGATCCGGGGTGGGCGGGGATGGGGGAAAGGAGTCGCAGGTGTCTTTAATCTTCTTCTCGAAGAGGGAGACAAAGTCATCTGCAGATAGGGATGAGGGAGGAGGAGGAGGAGGAGGAGAGAGGAGGGAGGAGAAGGTGGAGAAGAGTTTGCGGGTGTTGGAAGAGGCAGTGTTGATCCTGGAGTGGAAGAAGGCAGATTTAGCAGAGGACAGGGTAGAGGAGAAAGAAGAGAGCTTGGGCAGAGATGAAGTCAGCCTTCTGTACCGCCGACTGGCAGTTCCATAGGCCACCTGCAATTGCAATAGTCGTATCAGCAGAGCACGGCGGGTGGATGAGGTTAGCTAGGTTGTGTCCGCGAGGATGCACCGGCCACCACCTGCAAAGAGTACGAGAGGAAACTCGAACAGGATTAGTGAGATGACACTTGATTAGTGTGAGAGAGCAGAAGGGGGACAAAGGTATTTAGGGTGGTGGGTAGAAGCACAATTATACAGATAAGCAAGTGGGAATTAAATCACTGAGGGTCTGGTAGACAGGCAGCAGTTATCTCAGCTTCCTCGTTGTCCTTCCTTGGTGGACTCCCACAGGTAGACTCCCTTGTCTTAGTCCGACCGAGTCTTCGTCCAACAAGACAGGAAGACGAGACTGCTACAGCTGCCGCTAGAGCTGCCGCTTGGCGGTAGCACTATTACTAAAGGGTCGCGTGACTAAAGCGTTCGCGGCTTAAGGGCTGACTACAGCCCCGCCCCCTCAGAACAACGTGTAAATTGGCTGTGGCCGAGAGTACCAAACAAATGCAAATCAGCAACTCAACAGCTGACCGACAGAAATTCAAAAATAAATCCCTAGTGAAATAAGCTAGCGAACACAGTTCTAACTGACAGAGAACCTAAGGTAAAGCGAACCCTGAAAGAATCTAGCACGAAGTGACGAAGTAAGTTATACAGTGGAACGACAACAGAGTACACAGAGCAAACAGAAATCGCGGCTACTAAGGCAAATAACACGCAACAGAGACAAGAGAGAAACCAGAAATCGCGGCTACTGAAGCAAATAAAGCAAAGTCTTACGAGGATCCTGCTCTGAAGGAGAAGCAATCTGGCTGAAAAACGATGCACACACTAACATCCTCACTAATCAGTCCTCAGAGTATTAAACACATCAGTGTTAATGAGAGAAGACTGCATGTCACGGATTGGTGTGTATGACAGTAACAGTGTGATGAAGTTCCAGATGTTTTGTAGGGAAATTATTAAATTAAACATATAGTTGATTGAGAGGAATACTGACATGGAGTGGTATTGTCTATTGTTACAGTAGTCTTATATTGACCCAATGCAGTATTCCCTAAATGTAGTTTTTCATGCTGCTCAGTACTTACTACATTATCCTCTTACACCTTAACCAAATATAACTAATAATAAGAAACCTTTAAATGCCATTCACAACTCATACAAAATGCCATAATCACACATTACTATCTATAATAACCTAGATTCTCCTTTCAGTGGTTTCTCTCCTGAATATGTGTCACAACCTGCACCGCCATTTTGGACTTTTGGTTTGACATGTCTTTGTGCTCCTGTTCTCTGTCTGTCTCCGCCCCTCACCTGTACCTGTTTGTCTAATTATTACCTTGTTAATTTTATCCAATCCTGTTTTGCCCTGTTTAGTTCTCCCTTGTATTTAAGTCCTAGTGTTTGCCTTGTCTTTGTCTATTGTTGTTTGTGTATTTTGCACACTGTCATGCTGCACCTTTTTGTTATCGGCTTTTGTTATCGGCTTTTGTTATTGGTTTGCACTGTATTTTGGTCTTCATTTTAAGTAAAGCCTTCCGTTTCGTCACCGTCAACCATCGTGTCTTTGCTCTTGGGTCCTGCACCACACCACCAGCGTGACAGAACGATAGACCAAACAAGGACCCAGCAAGACACTTCTGTCTTCCGGGCAGAGACGGCTCCAGCTCCTGACCTGGGTGCGGCGGGGCTCCCTCTCTCGGTAGGTTCTCCAGCCCCTAACCCGGGGGGGGAATTTTTTGGGGGGGGGGGCTCCCAGCCCTAGACCCAAGCACCACATGGATTGTGGTGCTGGGCCCAACCATCTCTAGGGCTGTGTCCGCTCCTGGGTCTCCTGTCTCTGCCACCCTGAATCCCCTTCTTCAAGCAGTGACTCCGAAGGCTCCATGGAGGGTGCGCTGCCCAGCGCGAGGAATGCGCTGCCCGGCGCACCATGGAGGGTGCGCTGCCCAGCGCGAGGAATGCGCTGCCTGGCGCACCATGGAGGGTGCGCTGCCCAGCGCGAGGAATGCGCTGCCCGGCGTACCATGGAGGGTGCGCTGCCCAGCGCGAGGGGTGCGCTGCCCAGCGCGAGGAATGCGCTGCCCGGCGCACCATGGAGGGTGCGCTGCCCGGCGCACCATGGAGGGTGCGCTGCCCGGCGCACCATGGAGGGTGCGCTGCCCAGCGCGAGGAATGCGCTGCCCGGCGCACCATGGAGGGTGCGCTGCCCAGCGCGAGGAATGCGCTGCCCGGCGTACCATGGAGGGTGCGCTGCCCAGCGCGAGGGGTGCGCTGCCCAGCGCGAGGAATGCGCTGCCCGGCGCACCATGGAGGGTGCGCTGCCCGGCGCACCATGGAGGGTGCGCTGCCCAGCGCGAGGAGTGCGCTGCCCGGCGCACCATGGAGGGTGCGCTGTCCTGCCCTGTTCCCGAGGCCGCTTTCCCGGCCCAGGTCAGCTCCCATGCTGACGCCCTGTCCTGGTCAGCTCCCATGCTGACGCCCTGTCCTGGTCAGCTCCCATGCTGACGCCCTGTCCTGTTCCCGAGGCCCTTTCCCCCGAACCAGCTCAGCCCTCTAGCCGACGTCGAGGCTGTTTGAAGAGTCTGCTCCATTCCTGTTCTTCTGCCCGGTTTGGAAAGCCCGCTCCGGTGTCCGATCCAGCCAACCTCTCACCTGCTCCGCTGCAGAGGGGACCCATCAGCAGCACCTTCGGTCTTCCCTCTGTGCTCCCCTCCCACCCACCCGGTCTGTTCTGGACTTTGTTTTTGTTTGGGTCGTCTGGGAGCCGCCCCTTAAGGGGGGGGCTCTGTCACAGCCTGCACCTCAGTTTGGACTTTGTTTGTCATGTCTGTGTGCCTGATCTCTGTCTCCGCCCCTCATCTGTTCCCGTTTGTCTAATTATTAACCTTGTTAGTGTTACCCAATCCTGTTTTGCCCTGTTTAGTTCTCCCTTGTATTTAAGTCCTAGTGTTTTGCCTTGTCCTTTGTCTATCATTGTTTGTGTATTTTGCACACTGTCATGCTGCACCTTTTTGTTATTGGTTTTTTGTTATTAGTTTACACCTGTATTTTGATCTTCATTTTAAGTAAAGTCCTCCTTTTTTCACCGTCAGCCATCGTGTCTTGCACTTGGGTCCTGCACCACACCACCAGCGTGACAATATGCAAAGTAAGGGCTCAGTTAAATTGCTTTCTTCTACAGGGATTACAGGTAAGCGATGGACAACCTTAGTTTACATTAGGTAAGAAAAAAAAATCAGTTAATTAAATAATAGGTTAGTATTTAACATTGCTCTATTAAAACAAGTTCATACTATATCACTTTTAATAACCCCTTCGCAGCCCCTTCTGTAATCCTCGAGAGACCAATGATTTCCCGGTCCACAGAAGGCAATGGCTGCAGTCGAATAGTCTTTTTTGCTCAGGAAGGTTCCTAACTAAGTGAAATGGCCTGGAAGTATCTAAGTGGTAGCCATAATAAGAGTTGGTCGAATTCTTTAAATGCTAAGAAAAGGTACTTCAGTGCTTTATAGGGTACAGTGGACCATCCTTTACGAAAGGAAAGTCCCAAAACGGTCCCAAAATTCCTTGCAGCAGCAACGTTTAAAGTGATGAACCATTTGGCTGTTCACAGAAGCAAAAGATCAACATGACAAGGGATATGAGACATTTTTAGCCAGATGATGTTTTTAATTCAACGTGTTTGAAACTTAAGAACAATATGTGCAGTAGTAGATTTGTAGGCCTAACATGTTATGCCTATCTTGCATAAATGTAACAATTATTTTCATACAATCATACTAATTGGGATTCATGTCGATAGATATGAATGGACAGGAGGGTGAGCGTGAGCAACCGTTCTCAATGTGACAAACATTTTGTTTCACTTTGGTGAATGGTAGCCTATATTCCTTTTTTTATTTCAATTCCAACCTTGGTAATGAAGTAATATTTTTCACCGGGTTGTCCACGTTTATATAGCCTGCATGAAATAATAGAATAGAATCCTAGTGATGGCACACACACGCTGTGAACAGTAAGTAGTGAATTAGTCCTCTCCATTTAACCCATTGGTAGTGAACACACACAACAGGTGCAGGAGCAACATCTGGGGGCATTGGGGTTAAGTGCCTAGCCCAAGGGCACACAGCCATGGATGGTGGTCTTGGGAATTGAACCAGTAACCCTTCGGTCACGAGCCCAGTTGTCTAACCTCTAAACCAGGGGTGGGCAAGTCCAGTCCTGGAGGGCCGGTGTCCTGCTGGTTTTGTTTTCAACTCTTAGCTACCTGTTGGTTTTCACTTTGAAAACAGGTGTGCATGCTCTTCAGCCAATCAGAGACTGTATGTAGCTGGTCAACAAGAAAAACAGCAGGACCCTGGCCCTCCAGGACCGGATTTGCCCACCCCTGCTCTAAACCTTCTTTAAACTTATTTACTGTTTTAGTTGTGCATGACATTAGTTGTTACCAAATTACAATGTTGTACATTATGTTTGTTTGGGCCAGTTAACTGTATTTCAGTAAGTTAAATTGTTTTTATCAAGGTGTATATATAGATTACAGCATACAAAGATGTGTGTGTTTGTGTTCTGGGCCTGTGTGGGCGTGGTGAAAGTGAACTGTTACAACATAAATTAAATTCAGTGATTTACTATGATTCCATAATCCACTATTTGAAATGAATTTAATCCATTTAAATACCAACTGTAACATTTCACATACCATTGTGAACTCAGTAACCCAGTTGTCTCCAGCTAAAACTAATACAGACCATCTGAAACCAGTTCAACCAATACAGACCATTTGAGACCAGCAGCTTCTATCATTTTTTTTTTCTCAACTGGAACCAGACCAATACATTCCAGTAGAAATTTCTATTGGTTTTTAAATGGTTTTCCACTGGTGTTCTACTGGATGTCTACTGGATTTGAAGTGGATGTCTACTGAGATTTTCCACTGGATTTGAACTGGTATTTCCACTAGGGAACCACTAATGCCGTTCTGTTTGTCATTATTGTTTGTTTCTGCACAACCACAATGTATTTGTGTCTTACAGTGTACTACTGACTGTTAATATGCCATATTGTGTTATAATATGTTGTTGCTTAATGTAGAAATGTAGCGAATGTACATGTTATGTAGAGAAACAAGCTGCTAATCACTTGTGATGCAGCACAATTTTAAGGCATAAGACAGCGGCCATGCAGTTCAGTTAATCTCCTTACCGTGAGGGCTGTGTATGTCTGGTTATATGGCTCAGCTACTTAACTGATGTTAATGTTAGTGTTTTTGCAGTTGCAAAGGTAAGGATCAGTATTTGTATATTATTTGCACGTGAAAGAATGATTGTACTTAATGCTTCTGATACTGTTATCTGTACCTGTTCATGTCTTACAGAACCACACAAAACACACACCCCCGCACACTTGCATATATTTAATGTATGGAAATCCACCTGCATTTACCTCCTCTGTGCATTGCTGCTCAAAGACTGTACATTGCTATTTAGATTGACTGAAGAAAACTCAGATTGCCTCCTGTTACATATGCTCTAACCGGTATACCATGGCAAACGTCACTCCTACCATTGAGTTCATACAGACCTTACCATCCTCCACCACAACATTTGTCTACCAGCAGATAGCATACTGGTGCAGAGCAGCATGGAATTTGTTCTAACATCATATTAAAGTATTTTAAAACACATTTTGATTTTTGTGATTTTATATATATTATACAGAATGTTAAATAGACTTTCATCCCCAAAACATCATAACATCAACAACAACAACAACAACAACAATAATAATAATAATAATATTAATAATGATAATAATAATAATAATAATAATAATAACAATAACAATGTCTTCATGTGGATGGGTTAAAATGATGATGAAAAACAACGGAAGCAGTTTTTTAAGGCAAGACCAGGTGTGGTGTGGTATGAAGCAAAAGAGAGGGAGAGAGGGAGAGAGAGAGAGAAAGTAAACTACAACTAGGAATGTACTGACATATCCTTTTTGTATAATTATGCTGAGTTGGGGTGAGATATTGATGTCCTGCATTTTTGCAAAGCTGGGCAAACAAAAAACAAAAGAAGATGCCACACTCCCATGATTCAAAGTGCAATGTCCTTTCTGTGTGGAATTTGCATGTTCTCCCCATGTCTGCGTGGGTTTCCTCCGGGAGCTATGGTTTCCTACAGTAATAGGAATATATGTGGTATGAGCAAACTAGCAGTTACAGACCATGCAGTTTATGAGCTTTTTTATATTGACCGCACCTCTCAGGATAGACTGTCAGTTCATATTTTAACCTGACTCAAACCACTCTGATTCTGTATGGAATTCTGTATGATTCATGTGTGGAGATTGTAAGTGTGAATGAGGATGAGGACTAGACCCAGAAATAAACTGTAAAAGCTACGGACATTAATATCAGATAGAAACATGCCATCACTTTGACTAAATCACTGAGAAAGTAACAGTTCATGTCTGTTTTATCAATGCTCCCCTACAGTGTTTATAACACTGAATTCATTCAAATTTACAATGTATTTCAACTCACAAGCTGTAAGATTAAATAGCTCAGCGGGCCTGGAAAAGCAGAAGCCCAGAAGACCCATCTTTGACCATTGTTTCACTTTCATATGTAACCACCGCTGTCTCACCACACAATGAATGAAGAAGAGAAACAAACTGACAGAGCATTATAAAGAGAAACAAGCAATGCCAGTTATGAGAAGTATAAAGACTACCCCTCTTGTCAGCACAGAAACTGTCAAAAGCAGAAGTAACTAAATACATCTATGAAATTTCTGTGACTTAGCCATTATCCATTGTAGTCAGATGATACTTGGTCAAATATGTTAGCTGTGTCACGGGGAGGCAAGGGACCAGAATTTCCACTCACATACACTTATTAATGCAGTCTGACCCTTTTTTGAGGCGACAGTCTGAGGAGTTTACCTCTCTTGAAACAGCAGAGAGATGGAGAATAGGTCTGAAAATACAAACAGACCGTAAAGAGCAGTTAATGTTATTAAGGGAGATATACACATGTGTTTGATTGCCATTGGTAGAACTTAATGACTAGCATGGCCTGATGGAACTCCTGTTAAAAGTCTGATTTTAAAAAACAAAAGTTTATGTGCCTCACAAAAAATATAAGCATCCACAGTACATTTTTCTTACCTACTGCAAAAGAACATCAAAGACTAACCAGTCGCTAATAATCATTAATTGTAATCATGAAAATAAAAACAGTGAGACAGGTGCTTTACCTGAAGAGTAAAGAGGGACACTGTTCAGTCCTTGTAGCTCATGTCTTCACTATCATATCAACAGCAAAAGCACCATTACCATGGGTGACTGATAGGGTTACTTAAAAACTGAGAACCAAACAGTGAATCACAGGGAACTTAAAAACATTGAATTTAAAACAGTGGGTAACAGGTTTAAGTGTTGAACTAATAATTAAATATTATTATTCATTAATTTGTAATTAACTAATAGTCAGGTGAACTAGAACTGCCAGGTCCAGATTTAGGTCCAGATTTATCCCCTCAGTTGGTCAAATTGAGGCTTGACCAAAAGGCCAGAAATGGCCAAATTCTGCCAATAAATGTATAATTGGGAGTCCAGGTTATAATTCATTTGAAAATAATAAAAAAACAAAGAGAAAGAGAAAGAGAAATAATAATAATAATAATATATCCTCTCCACTATTACACTTTGAGTTTCCATTCAGTTTGACATTTGGCTTTCATTTACACTGTAATCTGTTGTCATAACTCTGTCATAACCCATAACCAAATCTTAAAGCTGTGACATGCACAAAGCAGTTGTGACTATTTCACAATATGACAAGAGGACATGAAGAGGACATGCTTCTTTCCCTCTGTTTCCATCTTTGTCCTTTTCAAAGAGCAACACCTATGCAGTGGACATCTTAGTACCACTCATGCTTCTCAGCTTAATGGAGACTGTAGTGAGATATACGCAGTGTTCCTTTTTATTAGCATCCCATTCCATTGTTCAACATCCAGCTCCTCAACCCACTCTGGACTGAGAGCTCCCTCTGTGGTTCACACTCCCTCCCAGTGGAGACTCTGCCAGGGACACTGTAAGAGAGCAGAGAGGGACGTAGTGCCATCATTAATAGAGTCTTGTGAATGTAAATTATTCATTGTTTTTTAAATCAATGGTACAGAAATAAGAGAGTGCTGTGTTTATCAGAGTAATGTATTCTCTTTGCATTCTTTCAGTCCCATACTTCCAGTGAAAGCAGTCATATAATGAGCTGAACTAGCACTATACAATAGCCTTTAGTCAGAAAATTTGATCTCTTGAACTGCAAGCTAGTGAAAGTTGAGTAAGTAATCGTCCAGCAAGGTAAAGAAGCAATTTCTGCTAATGTATCATCAGAATCACCAGTCAGACTGAGAGAAAGAGAGCGAGAGTGAGGGATATGCAGAGAATGTATGCAAATTTTAATCTCACAATTAGTGAAACATTTATTAGCCCATCTATTACAAAAAAGTCTCTCATCCAATTGCTGCCCAACAGTAGCAAGGAGCTACTGTGGATGTTTTACCGGTTGATAGCAGGCAGTGCACGCTTTGCTTCAATGTGCTGAGGAGGTGAAATGAAGAAAGCAAATTCTTCAGCTGGACAGTGTGGACAAGGTTACAGTGAAGAAGATGAGGGCCAAGATTTATTCCATCCTGGATAAGTGAATGGTCATCAATCTCAACAGAAAATGTTACTATCTAACAATTCAGGGTTATTACTTGGAAAAAAAGCAATAAATGGCAACAGTGTTGTAGTTATCATTAATATAGGTTTGTGCTCAACGTTTTATTATTTGTCTTTAAACCATTATATGGATTGGCACCACATCATATTTCTGACCTCCTCTGCCCCTGTTCCTCTAACAGACATCACTCCCTGCTGGCATGTCATGAAAATAAATAATTAGATAAATACATACCCCCAGCATAGTTTTTGGTGCTAATGCTACTTTCAGTCATTTAAATTAATGTTAGGGCTAGGGTTAAGATTTTCAAAAACTTTACTTAAAAGAAATAGATTTCTTCAGTAATTTGTAGTAATTTGAACTACTCTTATGAAACACTATGAAAGGAGAAGGCGTCAAATTACACCCCACATTCCCACACATCTCATTGCTGTCCTCTACAAATCTCACATTTTCAATCCATGAAAAGCAAGTCCCCCCTGCACAGCAGAAGGGCCTATGCCATTCATAGAGATTAAGGTAACAGGTTACAGTTATGAACCGTGGATTATGTATACCATCTGTGGCCCATAATATTGGGACATTTGGTAGAAATGTTTGTTTATAGAATCTGTCAACGCGATAATGATGCCACAAGCACATAGACTTACACATAAAAATTTAGAAGCGTTTGTTTGTACATTTGTTGGTATGGAAGGCATAACCTATATTCAATGGTACATTTCTAAAATACAGAGAGTGGAGAGCATTGAGAAAAGAAATCAATTGTGCCTGTCGGGTCTGAAAAACAAGTCAGAACGTCAGCCTCAGTGGTCATCAATATGAAACGAGATGTCAAGTAGAAACATTTGCAAAGTTTTGGGAAATATCTATGAATGATCGATATTCAAAAGTATAATTTATCTGAAGTTCCTGCAAGGTGAGCAGGATATGTGTAATTAGTTGTTGCTTTTGTTTGAAGGGTATTATGCTTGGTTTTTGGTAGGTGAGTAGTGAGTACTGAGTACACTGATACACATATAATTTACAATTTACAATTTAGCATTTAGCAGACGCTTTTAACCAAAGCGACTTACAATCAGTCCATCAGTCGGATTCCTAATACCTCATAAGCATACATCGCTAAAAAGACTGAGCGTCAATTTACTCCTTTGTATTGCACCCTGGAATTCTTAGAGAAACATAGATACAAGACAAGTTTTTTTTTTTTTTTTTTTTTTTTAAGGAAGGGGGGTTGGGCTTAGGGGGATAGGTGGGTTCTGAAGAGGTGGGTTTTCAGTTTCTTGCGGAAGATGGTGAGGGATTCTGCAGTCCTAACTGTATGAGGGAGGTCATTCCACCACCTCGGGGCAATGGCGGAGAAGAAGCGTGGTCGGGAGGAGCGGCTGCCGGGTTCCCGAAGTGAGGGGACTGTCAGCCGACCAGAGGTCGTAGAGCGGAGGGTTCTAGTAGTGGTATACGGAGTTATTAGGGACTGAAGGTATGATCGGGCGGAGCCTCTTGTTGCCTGGTAGGCCAGTACCAGTGTCTTGAATTGGATGCGGGCAGCTACCGGAAGCCAGTGGAGCACAGTAAGCAGTGGAGTGACATGAGAGTGCTTACGGAGGTCGAAGACCAGACGTGCAGCGGCGTTCTGCACGAGCTGGAGCGGCCTGATGGCGCAGGTCGGTAAGCCAGCCAGTAGGACATTGCAGTAGTCCAGGCGTGAGATGACAAGCGCTTGGACCAGGAGCTGGGTCGCCTGTTGTGTGAGGAATGGGCGGATTCTCCTGATATTGTATAGGGAGAATCTGCAGGATTGAGTGACCGCCGCGAAGTGACCGGAGTAGGTTAGCTGGTTGTTGAGGGTTACGCCTAGGTATTTGGCTGCTGTGGTGGGGAACACCACAGATCCCTCGATGGTGATTGCAGTGTCAATCGTTGGGGAATTCTTTGCAGGAAAGAACAGAAGCTCAGTTTTCTCCAGGTTGAGTTTGAGGTGGTTAGCAGACATCCAGGAGGCATGCATGCACATGAGAAAACAAAGGAATTTACTTTGTGTTTTGAACTTTTACTTTATTTGCTTTTGCATTTTCACTTAAAAAAAAATAGAGAAAAAAAAACGGAAGAAATGAACTGGAACTGTGATCTTGTTCAAAATTCAAAATTGTGAACTACGAACGTGAACTTGTTCATTTTAATCTGTGTGAACTAAACTTTGAACTAGCTCTTGTGAGGTGTGAACTTGCACAACACTGTTGAGTATACAGTTTCTGTTTTCTCTTTTAGCATGCCCCACCTTTCACTAATTTACTCTGGTCCTTTTGTTTTGTATAAATACCACTGTGAGGTTTTGACAGACCAAGACCCAATCGCAGACCCCACTGGGTAAAATAAGATTTATTCAAAAAGGCAAAAATCAGGAGCCAATCTCAGAAACAGTGTCCAGTCCAAGGTCTAAACCAGGAATCCAGAGAGCAAACAAATCCGAATCGTTATTCAAAAGATTGGTCAAAAGCAGAGTACAAACAAGGTCAAAACCAGAGATCCAAAAGGCAACCAAATCCAAAACGTAAAGCAAAAACAGGTCCAGGTAACACGATCAAACTCACAAATCACAGAGGGCAACTTTCACAGACAGGAAACAGTCACAATCTGACAAAGAACAGACACCAGCACAGGACTTAAATACACAGAACAATTGTCTTCAAGGACAGGTGATTGGTGGAACACAATAAGGCAATAATAGAGATCAGGTGAGGGGCGGGGACAGGAGAACACAGGAACAAACAGAAGCGCATGGCAATACAAGACACAAACAAAGGCACATGGCAACACAATTCTCAGAATGGCCAGCAGGGCGGCCAAAAGACAAAGTCCTGACAGGAGTACTGACAACCACTGCCTTTTAACTGCTTTCTTTGTGAAGTCTTAGAGAATGAGCTCTGTGTATCTACTAGTTTATGTTGGTTTTCTGTATTTTGTCCTGTATCCTGTTACCCTGATTTTCAATAAACAGTCCAAATTGCACATGCAACCAGTCTCCCCTGAAATTTGTGACAGTAAAAATTTGTCCTATTAGAAAAAATATGACAGCAAAACACCAATCACTATACTGTATGCTACTTCCAATTAACTATTTACAGATGAAAATAATTTTTTTTTAAAAAAAAATTGTGATATTTTTCTTTTTCAGGTGAAACAGCACAAACTCAATACACTTTGAAAAATAAAGATGTTTTTGAAATTCAGGAAATAACCACTTGACAAGATAAATAAACCTAAAAATAAGCTCTTCAAAACAGTTGAATTAAAGAGGTTACAATTTTGGGAACAGTCTGTCATTATGTATGCTCTGACAAGCGCACATCAGTACTCCACAACACTGGGATTCACGGCAAAATGTTATCAAAGCCTTCAGAACGTCACACTGAGAGAAAATATTATCATTCTTTAACAGTATCTACACAAAGCCTTAACTAATTTACTCTGGTTAAATAAAAAGGTATTAGTATCATTGTTAAAAGTACTGCCCTTAACAATCCTTACTGTGAGACTGAAATACATTTTTTTGTTATTGCTCAACGTTAGGCTATGTAAACATAATACATTTCAATATATACAAGTTTCATCATTCATTTCTAAGCCTAAGTGCTGGGGGGGAGGGGGGCGGGGTTGTGCTGCTGGAGCCTATCACAGCATTCATTGGGCGAAAGGCAGGGAAATACGCCAGACAGATTGCCAGTCCATCACAAGGCAGACACACAGACAAACACATTCCTTCTTGCTGTGAGGCAACAGCGCTATCCACTGTGCCAAAGTGCCACCAATATACACAACAAGTTTATTTAATTTCAAAAGTGAACAGACTTCTGTTTGACACTCTGTTACCCTCTCTTCTCATCATATACTGTAGACTGGTTTCTGCAGAAATAA
Organism: Chanos chanos; assembly: GCF_902362185.1. Classification (NCBI taxonomy): domain Eukaryota; kingdom Metazoa; phylum Chordata; class Actinopteri; order Gonorynchiformes; family Chanidae; genus Chanos; species Chanos chanos. Next base: position 16,634,712 of record NC_044510.1, read on the forward strand.
AACCTATATGTTATCATCCAGGATCGCATTTTAATCTTATAATTACGACTTCCAATACGTATGAACACAAGTAATGAGAACAGTTAAAATGGTTAAAACACACAAATGTGCTCTTGATCTGCCCAAATACTCAGGATGATTAATGGTGTAGCTGCCTGATCTGCATTCCCCGCTCAATTTGCACCAGGCTTTATCCTCATGCTTAGTGGGAAAGATGAAGAGCTCTGAGTTTTATTGGTTTTTGAAAGGATACCAGTCTAACAGAGTATTTTGTCCACCATAATGAAAAGGGAGCAAAGTAAAGTGTGCCAAGTATCTATAAACATGCATAGAATGCATAGTTTACCAGAAGTTTGAAAACCACCAGATTATTTTTGTGCATGTACATATACTGTTCTATATGAAAACCTTAAACAAGATGCATGTTTTTTTACAGTTTTACTTGAGGACTGAACTGAGTCAATGTATCAATTATTGTTTTACCTCATTTCTAAAAACAATAAAACATTTTTTATTGAGAGGTTGCATTTGAGTCAAAAATGCTTGGTGATATGATTTTTTGAACACTAGCCACTTTCGTTTATGAATTATTCCTGAAACCTCCCTTGTTATCCTAGGAAAAAAGAATCAGCTCACCAATCAGGCAGCACCCAATGACTTGCCAACAAGAACAAACTGAAAGTCCTGTAATTCATTGCAGCATCCCTGTGATGGTGGAACAGACATGCTAGACCCATTTTAGTTCTGTCATTTTAAGACAGTGGTTCACACAAATCTGCTTCTAAATGAAAATGAGGCAAGAAACTGACAATATTATAATCTTTGCCCATTTGGTACCAGCACTGCCTAATATGAAAGTTGTTGCAGCTTTCATCATGAGTTTCCACTTACCCCACAAATGTGAATGTAAAAGGTGGATTTTTACCATTACGGTTGGCACTCTTTAGGTGTCATATGTCATATAGCGATATTGGGCTCTAAATAAATATTATTATTATTATCATTATTATTATTATTATTAGTAGTAGTAGTAGTAGTATTGTATGAATAGTTATAGTGTAGCCATATCCTTAACAATACTGCCTTTTGCTTGTCATCCCGAAAAAACATTTGATATCGGGACTATTAAGGAGACAAGAGTCATTAATGTACAATTTTGTTAAGTTAAATGTTTAGGCTGCTAAATGTGAATTTATTGCTGAATACAACTGGAACTGACTACACAGCAGATAGGATTTAAAGAGACTGTGAATGTTTTTTTTGTTTTGTTTTTATTTTTTGAGGTAACCTGATGCTGCAGCATTGTTACCCTCCTGGAATCGCAACCTTATCATGGTGGAGGGGTTTGTTAGCCCCTGTCATCTTGGGAGCTGTGCTGCCTGGAGCATGTAGCACCTGGTAGGGTCACCCAAGGCAGAGAGGCCCCAGGTGAGGGGCCAGACAAAAAGTGATTCTGGAAGCCCTTATGATCAGCACCCACATAGAAACAGGCACCTCGCCTGGAATAGGGAGACCGGGGCACCCTGCTGGAGCCAGGCCTGGGAGGGGAGCTCGTAGACGAGCGCCTGGTGGCCGGGCTCAGCCCAAATGAGCCATGTGGGGCCGCCCTCTTGTGGGCCCACCACCTGCGAGGGGAGAAATAGGGGCCGGGTGCGATGCCACACAGATGGCGGGTTGGGGCGAGGGCCCCGGCAGACTGGACTGGACTAAAGCTAATGCTTTATGCTGATGACATTCTGCTATTGATAAGTGATCCCAAAAAGTCCCTACCACTATTAATGAATACCAATCATGACTACTCAAAGTTATCAGGTTATCAAATCAACTGGAACAAGTCTGAAGTGATGCCAATATCCAAACATCCCACAAGTAACAGCACAATATAAATTTAGATGGATCCCAAAAGGCATGGTATACCTAGGTATCAAGCTTAGTCCAGACCTACGTGAGATAAAAACATTGAATTTTGAACCACTCCTTCAAAAAATTAAAACAAACCTTGGGAAATGGGAGAAACTAAACCTGTCCTTATGGGGCAAGGTAAATGTTATTAAAATGATAATAGCCCCTCAGTTTAACTACATATCCATGATGCTGTCACTCAGTACACCTGACCACATTTTTAAATCTCATAAATCTCATAAACCTGACCACATTTTTAAATCTCATGAATCTCATTAGAGATTTCCTCTGGACAGGGAGGAAACCCAAATTCAAGCTTAGCAAAATGTGTGCTCCCAAAGATAAAGGTGACCTTAGCCTACCAGATGTGAGATCATATAGCTTGTCATTTGAAATGACTAAGATAGCCATCCATTGGAGGGAAAGTACATCTGGTTTGGATTGGGTCACCATAGAGAAGAGTCTCGCTGCACCATCTCATCCTATCAGTGAGATATCCCAACATTTGAGTGACACAAAAAAAGAAATCAATCCAATTATTAAACACTCTAGCGAGGTCTGGGCGAAGGTTCATAAAATGCATAATATCTCACATTACAAACAACGCTATGCCTCACTTTGGTTCAATCCAGAGGTACGAATAGGGAAGCAGAAAGTATTTTGGAAACTGTGGCTAGATAATGTCATTCTCTGAATTAGTTTAAAAGTACAAATTGCAAGAGAAACAAGATTTTTGGAAGTATTTACAAATCAGACATTGTATCACTAGTAAGTTTCAGTCAGATGATGTAGATAATCCAATTGTTAAATATCTTGAAAACCTATTCAACCACAAAGCATCAACATTCTACAATAACTCAATTTATTTAATTAGTAGTACATGTGATAATTTAAGGATGATATGGCAGAGAGACCTTGATTGTGAAACTGACAAGGATGATTGGAAACACATTATGGCCAATAATGGTAAATATATGTTAGAGAAGCTAGAGGGAAATTTTTTCAATATAAAATGTTGCACCGATATTACTGGACACCATGTAGACCTTTTTAAAATAGGATTAACAAATAGCAGTACGTGCTGGAAATGTAAACAAGAGAGGGGCACCTTTCTCCATCTTATATGGGAATGCTCTAAGGCCAAACCATTCTGGCATGAAGTGCTGGAATTTTTGGAGACATGAGTGGGACAAACCTTACTGGTATCTCCACGCTTATGCCTTTTGTGAGATAAAACAGAAATACAAAATGTGATCAAAAGGGCATATTCAGTTTTGATGGTTGGGATAGTCTCAGCCGCTACAATTATACTGAGACACTGGAAATCGCCCATGTGTCCGACACTTCAAGAATGGAAAGTGCTAATGAGTGAAACAGCATCATATGAGGTTATGTTGGCTAGGATGGGGGGGGGGGGGCCTGGCGTTGGAAATTTGGGATTATTTTATGGTTAACTTTACCTCTAACTAGAAGCTTGAATGTAAGAATTTCTTTCTCCCCTCCTCTTCTCCTGAAATATTAAAGTACCAAATTTCCTGTGTATTTAGTAGGTTTTTTCACTGTTCTGCCATCCCATCGTCTGACTTGTTTTTCTGTGTGTTGAGCGGTTCTGTACCATGTTTTGAAATAAAAGCTTAAATTACACAAAAAAAGGAGGCCTTCCGGGCTTGGCTGGCATGGGGGACTCCAGAATTGGCTGAGAGGTACCGGCACGCCAAAAGGGCTGCAGCTACGGCTGTCATGGAAGCAAAAACTAGGGTATGGGAGGAGTTTGGGGAGGCCATGGAAAAGGACTTTCGGTTGGCCTCAAAGAGGTTCTGGCCAACCGTCAGGCGACTCAGGAGGGGCAGACAGGGCCTTGTCCAGGCTCTTCTCAGCAGGGATGGGGAGGTTCTGACCTCATCTTAGGATGTGGTCGGATGATGGAAGAAACACTTTGAGGAGCTCTGTTACATGCGGCGCCCTGTGCGTTTTATTTGTGTGTCTTGTTTCGTCTGCGTCTCTCTCTCTCTCTCCCAAGGTACCCAGTTGTGGCACGAAAGGCTGTCAGTTCCATCTGGCCTGATGTTACATCCCACCTCCCCCTGCCAGCCTGGCCAACCATGAACGGAGTGCCCTTTTCGGCTTGGCCAACCGGTGGCAGAGTGGCAAGATTTAAACATGCCTGAGTGTAACTGTTTTAGATTTCGATCTTGTTGTTGCCTCTCTGTGCTTTCGTGGTTTTCTCCATCATTACAAACTTTCCATTATGTGTACAAATCTGAATTTTCATTTACTGACTTTGTGGATTGCGTATCAGCTCTGGTGTTTTGGTTATCGCGAGGAGAAGGACAGATAATGCAGGGGACTCTCCTCTCTCTTAAACTCTCCTGTCTGTTACTCTTCCTCCGTTCGTAACTCAGTTTGCATGGTTGGCAACCATTTCATTCGGATACTATCGGTAGGATACATGGATTCTTCACGGTGAGTCCGGTTTAGGAGGGACGAACATTGTGGTGGTCGCTTCTCTTTTTTCTTTTTGTTTTTTTTTGTTCGCTCTCTCAGTTATTTCTTCATGGGAAAAGAACGTTCAGTTCTGCCCTGTGCATATATGTAAATACCTGTGAACTGAATCCGTAAATGTATGTGCTGTGTTCTGTGTTAGACGTTCTATGTTCTGTGTTGATTGTCACCATTGGGTTTTTTGTCTTTTCTTTTTTTTGTTGTTGTTGTTGCTGTACAATACACATCGTTCATCTTCCACCACACATTTGACATTTCCACCAGACCAACCTTTATGATCCTTCTCAATATGGAATTTTAAAAACCTGAAAATATATTTAATCATTGGACATAGGTGTTGTAATTGTCTTTAATCTGTTTTCATTTTATTTTTGGAATACTACCTTGAATTTTTGAATGCTATGTAGTTACTGCCCTGAAATTTGAGCTAGCCGTGCCAGGCTGCATGTGAATCTAGGACCTACTAGACAACATATGCCGGTCTGATAGTGGTAAAAGTGGCCTAGTGTAGACTAGTCTAGTTTTCTTTATTTTTTCCTTCTTCTTCTCTCTCTTTCTCTTTCTCTGTGACGCTCCAGGGGGGCGTCTGGCGCCCAACTAGAAAGTAGTCCCTTTTCAGTCTGCTATTTTTCCCACTATAATAGGGATAGTTTAGAGGCGAGTGCCGCATGTGGATGTTTTGTTATTGGATAACTAGTGTAGTTAGGTTTCCTTTGGCTCTGCCACCTTCTTGTCTTGTAGTCTAGTGTGTGCTTTTTCGGCACAGGTATTTAGGGTGGTTTTCATTTTACTCGTTTCTTTCCTTTGGCACTGTCTGTTGTCCTCTCCCATCTTCGTGTGTCTTTTTTTGTTTGTGTTTGTAAATATATACTTGTAAATATTTGTAAATATTCCCCAATATATAGTGCACTTTTTACACATTGATTCCCTGTGTCCATGTTTTCCTCCCCATCACACTGTCCCAAACAGCACAGGTGGTGAGTTTCCCTAATGCTACATCACCTCTACGTACCCGACCAACACGCCCTCCACAGAGGAGGCAGGGCCAGGAGATTCAGGAGGGTCGTCACCCATCTGTCCGGCAGAGGTCACTGAGGCAGTTAGAAAACTCCGCAGTGGCAAGGCGCCAGGAGTGGATGAGATCCACCCTGAAATACTGAAGGCTTTGGATGTTGTTGGGCTGTCATGGCTGACATGTCTCTTCAATGTTGCATGGGAGTCAGGGACAGTGCCTGTGGAGTGGCAGACGGGGGTGTTGTTCCCCATTTTTAAAAAAGGGAACCGGAGAGTGTGCTCCAGTTATTGGGGTATCACACTGCTCAGCCTCCCTGGGAAAGCCTACTGCAGGGTACTGGAAAGGAGACTGTTGCCGATTGTTGAACCTCGGATCCAGGAGGAACAATGTGTTTTGTGGACCTGGAGAAGGCTTACGTTCGTGTTCCCCAGGGTGTCCTGTGGAGGATACCACAGGAGTATGGGGTGCCAGGTTCACTGCTGTGAGCCATTCGGTCCCTGTATAACCGCAGTGAGAACTGTGTCCGTATTCTCGGTGTAAAGTGAAACTCGTTCCCAGTGAGTGTCAGACTCCGTCACGGCTGTACCTTGTCTCCGATCTTGTTCTTAATTTTCATGGACAGGATCTCAAAGCGCAGTCGGGGTGAGGAGGGTGTCCAGTACAGTGCCCTCAGGATTGCGTCTCTGCTTGTTGCAGATGATGTGGTTCTGTTGGCCTCATCAAACTGTGACCTCCAGCACGCAAATACACATTTTTAAAAATGGTGATGTTCAAAAGACTTGAACAGTGTTTTCTCTGGACATCGGGGTATTTTATACATTGTATTTGTAAGCTTCATGAGGCTATGGTACAGGTTTGAGTGGAAGACAGAGACACACAGAGACACACAGGGAACCAAATGTTATGTGTGCTCCAAAGTTTTAGTGCCTTTATTTTTATTTCCGTAAAATGTGTACCCTAAAAGCATAAACCAGTTTGTTTAGTATAATATATTTTGTTAGTATTAGGATATTTCAATAATGTATGATAATTTATAAGCATAATGTACAAGTATAACCAATAGATTGGTAGATTATTGTAGCAAAGTAATGCTCTGCTTTTTTAAAGTCAATATTCAAATTAATAAAAAAAAGTCAGTTCACACCTTCTAGAGCAATATGGGATGTAAACACACACCCACACACACTGAAGCGTGCTATTGAAAAAAAAAAGCTGGGAAGGTGTACTGAAAAAATGATAAAATGAAAAAATAGAGACTTTCATTTCATTAGATGACATGGTGTCTGAATTACGAATGACTTAAAAGGTTGTTTCCTTTGATAGCATATAAGCAGTTCAGGTTGGGGGGCACGCCCCATGCAAGATTTGGGTGTTTTACTAATGATTGATACACCTCTTGATCTAAAGATGCTCCAAACCTTTGTAAAATTTTAGTACCTTCCTGTTCCATAAGCACAGGGTCCCCTCTCACCAAAGACCATCAAATGTGGTATTATCGTGAGCCCAGTGTTAATCTGTATGTATGGTTCTACAACACATTTGTGCTGAGCCAGTGCCAAGGACAAGCCACTAAAGTGCTTTTGCAGCACAGTTTGGACACAAACATGGTACTATCAGATAAACTGAAGCAGTTTAAGGTGGTGATTCTCAGCTCCAGTTCTGGGAGGCCACTGCCCTGCACGTCTTTGTTTTAACTCAGGACTGACACACATGATTCCACTGATCAAGCTAATCAAGCCCTTGATTAGCTCAAATAACTGTGATAATGAAGAGTTAAAACTTAGAAGTGCAGGACAGTGCCCCCCCCCCCCCCCCCCCCCCCCCCCCCCCCCCCCCCCCCCCCAGGACTAGAGCTGAGAAGCACTGGTTTAAGGTAACTACAGCTGCAGAGTGCTGCTACTGTTTTTCACAATCTCAAACTTTCCTGAACTGTGTTTTTCCCAAATTTGTATTTTCCAACTGTTTTTCACAAAGCGTTTTTTCCCAAATTTAATTTCCAAATCTCTGTTTCTCCCCTATTCCTTTTTTCCAACACTGCTGTTATGTGCAGCGCGCTCTGCATTTGTTTTGCCTGCGTCTTGTCTTCCTCTCCCTTCTCTTGCTACTCTCCTGATGCAGGTGTCCAGCTGCAATGTGAAGCAGCTGTCGATCTCCATCTGGCCTGGTGTTGCGTCCTGCCACCTCGTTCCGCCCCGGTCGGCCAGGAACGGAGCGCCAAAATTTAAAGATGCCGGATTTGAAGTGTGCAGATTTCAATCTCGCTGTATTGACTCTTTGTTCTTTTAGTGACTTACTACTTACAATCTTTTTAGGATTTAGGCATGTGTGACATGGGCAGCCACCCAGGGCGGAATCTTGTGGTGGGGTGGCACGGGGATACCCTCACAAAGAAAAAAAAATCAGAGTGGTAATATTTGTGCGATTGGTTTTCTATTGCTCATTTGCATGTAATGTCAATGATATCATGTCACCGTGTGGGTCAGTTAACCTTGTTGGAGTGGGAGCCCTGATTCTAGTTTGTGAGCTAGGTAGACTACTGCCTGGGAAGGTCTCCCACACAGAAGTACAAGATGGGGAGGGGGCCGGGGTTCGGTTGACCTCAGGTCTCCCCACTGGAAGCCCAAGGTGGGGGAGCAGGGGGAATCTATCAAATAGCGCACCTCCAACTTTGTACAGTACTAATGCAATTATTAAAATCAATCACACTACGAAGTGCTACCAAATAAACCACAAATCATTTGTAGTGTTGTGAATATGTAGTTTCACAGACAGACTGTTGCATTTTTTTCTGGTTTGTGCGAAATCATTAAGGATAATATAAATCCAGTCTGCACACAACCACGGTGAACTGGTTAAGTCTTGACTCTTGGTTGACAGTTTTGGGGGGTGGTTAATGTATTGATGTTTGAGTGTTAAATCAACACAAATGGATAAGAAAAGGTCTAAGTTATCAGGTGCCCAGTTTAGGGAAAAGAGGAAAGAAGAAGAGGAGAAATGCAGAAAAGATAAAGGTGTAGGGGTCGTCAGGCCGTATAACATATTACCCGTAATTCCCTGCTTGACCGCATGGGTAATCTGTACCCATTTTCTCAGGTTTCACTGTAACGGTATTGGTTACAGCAGATACCATACAGTGATGACGCAATTTTCGCCATAAAACCGCGGAAAATTCCAAACTCGCCCTCTTTTCCAGCTTCTTTCCAGCTCCGCAATTCTGCAACTCCCTAGCAGCGGCTCGCTCTAGCAGCAGCTCGCTAGCAGCGGGTGTCTCTTTTCTCTGCCGAAGAAAAGGACAAAGTAAAAACGAAGCGAGACATTTGTACAACCAAAGTTTAATTTACTTTCTCTCGCACAGTTGCAACTTTAACTTCTACCGGCTAGTTACACTGTAACGCACAGTATTCGACGGAAGAAAAGGTGACCGGATCCCTTTTTATTTCTTTAAATGTCGATTAACTAAATCAAGAACCCTTCAAGATCATCGTACGAGCCACCGAGCCCCGAAGATCTTCAAGTGACAAGGAAAGGAACTTCTCTCTGGACCTGCGAATCGCACTGCTCATCAGACTACCGAAGACGCACCTTCAGTCGCCACGCAATGATTAAGGAGGATATAGGACTGTACATAAGGGTCATGAAAGTGTGTGGGCACTAAGGCACATCCCCTCAGAATGCAAAGAAAAGATGTTTCTTTAACGGTTTTTACTGAAATAGAAATTTGTGTATAGAGTGCGTGTGTGTGTGTGTGTGTGTGTGTGTGTGTGTGTGTGTGTGTGTAGATGTCTTTAGTGTAGGGATGTATGTACAGGGAATGTGTATACAGAAATGTGTTTGTGTTTGTGTTTGTTTGGGTATCTGAACGCACACAATGTTACAGAGAAACATGACTTGCACAGCAGGACTATTAACAAAATATACAAACAGTAGCAGTCTCTCCACAAGTCTTTTCCCTTTGAATTCATCATGCTGACTAAGATGGCCACTAATCACTGTGGGATCTCCCTAATAGTGTCAGATCTGTGTGGTTCCTGATTGGCTGACCTGGGAGCAGGCAATAAAAAGTGGGTGAAGGGCTTCAGTTCACTGATGGAAACAGGAAGGGGTCGCTCATTTTTCAAAGTCCTTCGTCACAGTTATTATTAATGTTGTTGTTGTTGTTGCTAGTGTTATTCATCCTACTGCTACCAGCACTTGTAATGCTTTCTCGGAACCTGGACGTCTCCTCTAATTAGATCAGATCTGGGTTTCAGGGGTCAGCAGGTGGTATGAACAGTATGTACAGTAAGGGTTACCTCTACAGATTTGATGGACATAATTCTCGTTGGTTTACAGAGTGTATCTAGTGTGCTGTGTACATGTGTCACCTGATTTTGATTGGATGTATTTTGTTATTTATTTGGGTCATGCACTGTGAATTGCTTAAATGGGTGCTTTCCCAACCTATTGGATGTATGTGTCTGTGTTGAAAGCATTGCATCATTTGCCATCTACTCACATAATTTGCACAGCCTAGTCGAATTTTTGTTTTTTTGTTTTTTTGTTTAATTCTGTATTTTATCGTGGTACAAATAAAAGGAAATAATCCGTACATCAGCTGTATATTCTTAGTATGTTTTATTACGGCATCTGTAGTGGGGGGGCTCCAGCCTGTTCATAGTTTTCACGTGACTGAACATTAGTTATATCAGAGCCCTCTCCTACCCTTAAAAGGAGGGGCGTAGTTGATACAGCAGGTCACTTATTGGGTAGTAAGCGCCGTATCTAGGTCATTCTCAGAATGTCTGAGAGTGAGGGTTATCTTTAACTGGCCGAAAGTCTCTCTTTGTAAACTTTCAACGCGCCCATAGCAATCAGGAAATAGATCAACTTCAAAGTATCTCAGCTCAGAAGACAAACGAAAAATATGGATAGCGAAGATCTAAACGAAGAAATGCCATATCGGAACTCAAATAGGAGTGAGTCACAATATCCTCTAATTTACTAATCATGAAAATAAAACATCGTTTCAGATAAAAACCTTTTAGAAAACAGTTTTGCACAACTTGAGATTTTTGTTGATCAACTGATAAGGGAGCCCGTGTTCAGCAAAGCTTAAGCGAATGATATGAATAATGTCGTAAATATACAAGTCTAACGTTTAATGATAATGACATGAGCATACATTTTTACCTTTCGGTTTCACATTCTGTTCAGCCGTTTTGCTTTTCTTTCCTTGAAAAGTTAACCCTCGTAACGCAAACTAGTCTGTTCTCTACAATATTTTAGTTAGAATTAAGATATTTCAGTGAAGTTTTATGATGTATAAGGATAATGCACGGTTATGATTGATAGACAATGGTATGCGAGGTAATGCTCCGCAGTTCCTCTTCTTCTTTTTTTTTTTTTAAATAAATACTTCAATTTAAAAAAAAAGTCCTTTCAAAGCTAGGATTATCCCTGATTAGTTAACATTACCAAAATATGTGCTTTGTATACTTTCAGCGAGCCAACGGGATTAATCGTAGTTACGGAAGTAGACCTACTTTAAAGTCTCTCAGTTAGAGGACAGAAAAAAACAATTTATCTTCTGAAAACCGAACCGAAGAAAGGTAACGCTTTATTTTACAGTCCTCTAATTACCAGGTATTAACTAGTAAATGAGTTGGTAATAGTTATTAGGATAGGAAGTACTAAATAATTTCCTGGCAAGTACATACAAACCTACTAGGAAACTAGATGGCAACAACCCCAGCCCTAACCATCTAGTTTCCAAGTAGGTTTCCATGCACTTGCCAGGAGAGTATTGAGTACATCGGGTTTTTTTTTTTGGCACTTTCCCAATAACTGTATCTTTATCACCATCTCATTTCCTACTTAATACCTGATAATTAGCTGACTGTAAAATAAGGTGTCACTGCAAAGAAATATAAAAGTGAGGAAGTGAGCTCTAATTCATAATTTTCACCTCCATAATGGGATTTTCCCAGAGCAGAAACACACATATTTACACATATAGGGTACTTTTCCAGTTCCCAATCGGCAGACGCAATATGCTACATGTAGTAACCTATAAAACCATCCAAAGAGTGAGAATGGGAGGCTGTACATATGTAAGCAGGTGTATGCGCATGAGTTGTTCCCCTCTGCCCAACACTTTTTCACTGAGTGAACAAAAAATGTAAGGAAATGCCTTACAGTAAATTAAAATAGCATCTGAGTTTCACTAATAGTTTACAAACATAGCTCATTAATTTATGAATGTGTTATAAATGCACAGGTTTACATTAACAGTTGGATAGAATTATGCCTAATTATTAGAGGAAAATTTCTGTAAATATTAAGATCTGAGAGATCCTGAAGTTAATAGAACAAAACAAAATGAGAGACATAAGGTGACATGGATAAAGTGACAGGCAGGTGGGCGGGCGGCCGGGGGGGGGGGTGAATGAACAGCGCTTTCTCCTTCCTCAGTATGCATGGCTGAAGTGCCACTGAGCAAGGTACCTAACCCCCAACTGGGTAACAAGAATGCTGTCTTTGCTCTTTGAAGCTGAAGCTCTGCATAATCAAAGTGAGGTAACAACAAAGACTTGGGGCCAAGAACAGTTTTTGACTCTTTTCGAGGCTGGACTATAATGACACTGTCAGCACTGTTGCCAAATGGGTCATCAGATAACAAATCATCTTGGTCATGTGATTGAGACTCTGGTGCAGCTGGTGGGGATGGAGCAGTTGCAAAGTGGAGTCTCTAAAATGCTGGTCTTCACACAGTAAGACTATCTGTTTCAGGGTATCTCTGACTTGAATTTTGTTGGTTTACATGAGATTCATGTATCCTTGTGGACTTTAATAAAGGCTAGCTTTATATGAGGATGTACCTTTTCAGAGTTACCATACTTGCCCCTACCATGTAGTCACACAGTGAATAAGGATCAGTCAACTTCTGAAGTATCAGTTGACTAGGGACACCTCTCTATAAGGAGATAATAGTCAATGGCAATGTTCTGTAAACCATGCACTTAACATCCTCACATCAAAACTCAAATTTGACAGTGCACATTTGAATAATTTCACCAAACACACCAAAACTGATCCCTCTGTCTGTCACATTTTTTCCAAGATCAACCTAATTAATCTATGGATATTTCTACCTTAGACTTGCTGTTACTTCCTTGTTTAGGACATCCACAGGAAGTGTGGAGACATTTGTAACTAATGATGTGTTACTTAAGACTGGAGGAATGGATGTGATAAGCAGTCATTTGCTGATATCTGGCCACCACCATGAGCGCTCTATTCCTGAAACAATTTTTATGGAAAGTAGACTTTCTGAGGAAGCTATGATTTGCTTCAAACCGCATGCTCCACTGCCCCACTAAGGATCCAGAAATCATAGATATTGTTTAAAGGTAATTAAGGACTGGTGAAATGGGGAAGGATTACCAGTGACATTAGATTGGGATTTACGTTACACTGCCACCTAGTGTACAGAAATAAAAAAAAAAGTGATTATCCATTAAATCACTTGTTTGTTTATGTATCACATCAGTTATTCTGACAAAAACTATTATTGGCATACACACTGTCTCTTTTGAAATCCCTTACCATGACAGCTGATAAAGACAACTAGTCTTAAGGTAGAAATAAAAGTAGTTCTCACAATTTCTCTAATATTTTATCTGTCTGTTTAATGTACAGTATTTGATATAAAACTGTTGCATTGTGGCGATAAGAGCCATGTCTCCTTATAATAAAGTATTTAAAAAAAACATTGCGTCTGCATACGAGTCATGATCATTGTTTATAAATACTGGCCCAGGTAACATTGCGCTCTCTCCCTCACTTCCTCTACCTGGTGTGTCGCACCTGTGCGCTCATGGTACACTTTTGGTTGCTGCGCTGTCCGGACGCGCTTAGCTGGTTGAGTGTTGTAGAGAGAGCGGCTTTTTCATCCTACGGCCTTTTGAATTCTTCATTTTCCCACCTGTAAGCCGTGATCATTTTCTGCTCACGATTCTATTGTGAATTGTTTGTCCTATTTAGCAGGTGACACGGCAGCGGTGTGGCAATCTTTTTTTTGTGAGTCCGGTCCTATAGTTGACCGCTCATTTAGGAAGCGTAACCTTGGGTTACTGCTGAGGTTTTCTCCCGGGAGGGTTTTTACCTTGGGATAGCTGTTTTGTTTCTCGTTTATTTAAATTTGGTTTTATTTTCTTTTTATTTTCCTATGGTGCCCGGGTTGCCCTATTATTGATGTGATGAAATTGTATTTAATGTTATTATGTAACGGAAGTTCTAAAAGACGGAATCCTGCGTGTATGATTTTGGATCTTAATTTTTTTTTAAATTGTTTCTCTTGGAAGCAGGGGCTCGAAACGGACCTTTAAGAAAAGGTTTCATCTTCTTCTTTTTGTTTTTGTTGTTTTGTCCTCTCTCCCCCCATCTTCCTTTCACGAAGCGGAGGACCGCTTCGTTTAACCCAAAAGAGACTTTGTTACTGCGCACCGACTGATGGAATATAACACATCTTTTGAAGCTTGCGGTCTGGAATTTCTTTCTTTAGATAAATAAACAAATAATAAAATAGCTGTGTTTGTGGTGATTGGTTCACTATTGCTAAAGCCAGCATCATTGATATTTATTATTATAATACATTTATTTTTAACTACTCTGTCTGAGTGGTGGTGGATTTCACCTGGCGCCTGAACAGTTAAAGTATTAAAACAGTCCCACTACCGCCACAGCATTTCATTCAGAATTAAATTTAGTTTACTCAGATTATTTTCATTGTCATTTTTTATGTATATTAGAATGGTTTACAGAAAATTACCAGTGTGAGAGATTTTCAGATTTAATGTATCACTTGTGAAGCGTAGGCTTTCCCATTATCCCAGTTCTAAAGTAGCTTTCTTTTGTTTTAGTGTGTGAGTTGAGGATTGTGTTGCTGGGGAAGAATGTGTTGGAGAATAACAGAGTGGGAAACTTCATTCTGGGAAGAGCTGCATTTGAGACTGAATCTCCTCCAGTTTCAGTTCATCATCACAGTGAGAGAGTCAGAGGACAGGTGGAGGGAAGACCCATCACAGTCATCAACACTCCTGACCTGTTTCATCCTCGACTCTCACAACATCAGCTCTCAGTGGCAGTGGAAGAGTGTGTGTCCCTGTCTGATCCAGGACCTCATGTGTTTATACTGGTGCTGCAGCCTGACAACTTCACAGAGGGGGACAGAAACAGAATGGACATAATTGTCAGTTCTTTCTCTGATGAAGGTTATAACTACACTATGGTTCTTACAACAGATGAACAAGAGCCAGGCTCTAGTGTAGATCCAGAAAATGAGAATGAGTTTGTACAAGGGATTATTTCAAAATCTGGTGACAGGTATTTTGAGTTTAAGAATCATACCTCTTGCTCCTGTCTGATAGAGAAAGTAGATAAACTAGTGAAAGAGACAGGAGGATATCTTTCCTGTGAGTGCTATGAGGACATCCCACAGACATCAGAAGAGCAAATGTACCAGCCAACTGTGAATAAACCCGAGTCAAAGAATCAAATGGATGATGACAGTGACACCGCTCCGGTCTCAGAAAAGAGTAAGTCAAACATTAAATAATGATTTCAGTGGGGGGTTTTTTCATATAATTTACAGCGTTGACAGTTTGACAATTCCCATAATGGCTCTGACAGTTATTTTTTCTTCATTTTTGATTACTTTCTTGCTTGTAATAGGCACTTTTCTGATAATTAAATCAGCTCCATAATTTGAATGTAATCAAAAGCATTTAGTGATCCATCATTACTTAATTAAATCATTAACAATTACATTACTAATTTACGAGTTTTCTGTAAGCAATACATTGTCATTCAACTTCATTCAATTTTTAGACCTGGAGTGCTGTGATTTCACAGTGGCACTAATTGGGACTAATGCTGCTGTTGGATTTGGAAAAGAGAACATTCTACTGGGAGAAGAGGAACTTTATCTGGATCTCAGTCAGATCACACCCAGAACTAGAGAGGTGTCTGGACGCCTTGTGTCAGTGATCAACATGCTTGGGCTGCATGAACTTCCCCAGCAGTCAACTGACACTCACATCAGCCACTTACTGAGAGATCACAAAATCCACGTCTTCCTCTATGTCTTACCCTTAGGCCTGCTCACAGATGAGGATAAGATGGTACTGGACTGGCTACACAGAACATTTGGTGAAAAGTCTCTGGACTTTGTGATGATCCTCTTCACCTATGAGACTGAAGATCAGTGTGACTCAGTCATAGATGATCTGAAGAACAACAGTGTAATGGAGCAGATAGTTCATAAATGTGGCAGCAGGTATCACACCTGTAATAAAAGTCTCAATAACAAATCAGAGATGAGAACACTGCTGGAGAAGATTAACCAATGGGTCTCAGAAAATAGAGGCTGTTATACAGATGAGATATATAGTACAGTGCTGAAAAACAAGCATCAGGTGAAGGAAAACTATCATGACCTGAAAACACATGAAAAGGGCAAGAGCTCCTCAGGTAAACTTTAATTATTTTTATTTTTGATATTATTCAAACTGTCTAAGTACCATATATCTGTTCACACACACACACACACACACACACACACACACACACACACACACACACATTATGTATATATACAGTATCAGTAAAAAGTTTGGACACACCTACTCATTCAAGGGTTTTTTCTTTATTTCTACTATTTTCTACATTGTACTTTGTTTGCACTTGCTCACTACATAATTCCTTATGGGTGGCACAGAGGCGCTGTGGATAGCACTGTTGCCTCACTGAAAGAAGGTCCTGGGTTCGATTCCCGGCTGGGCAGTCAGGGTCCTTTCTTTGTGAAGTTTGCATGTTCTCCCTGTGTCTGTGTGGGTCTCCTCTGGGAGCCCTGGTTTCCTCCCACAGTCCAAAGACATGCAGGTCAGGCAATATGGAGATATTAAATTGCCCCCTTGGTGTGAATGTGTTTGTCTGTGTGTCTGCCCTGCAATGGACTGGTGACCTCTTCCCCAGCAACACAATCCTCAGCTCACACACTACAACAAAATGAATGAATGAATAATTCCACATGTGTTATTTCATATTTTTGATGACTACAATGTAGAAAATGAAAGTAATAAAAATGAGGAAATACTGTTGAATTAGAAGGTGTGTCCAAACTTTTGACTGGTACTATATCTATACATCTATCTATCTATATACATACATACATTTAAGTTTCCAAGAACAGTGAGCAGTGAATTTGTCCTCTGCATTTAATCCATCCAACACACCAGTAGTGAACACACACAGCAGACACAGAAGCATCGGGCAGCATTCCTTGCGCCCAGGGAGCATTGATAGATAGATAGATAGATAGATAGATAGATAGATAGATAGATAGATAGATATCAGGGTTTCCCCTAGTATTTTTGCTTCCTGGTCTGGTGTCCGGAATGAACTTATTTTAGCGGACAAAATTGAAACTTACCAGTCACTTTTCAAGAACAGTCTGTGTTACAGACACAAATATAATGTACCCCTCGGATGACGAAAGAATGACAATGACCTCATTTCAGGTTGATTATTTAATGAAGAGTAACAATGAAGCAAAACGAACAGTAACGATCAGGGCCATGCACAGACATTTTGGGGGGCAGTGAAAAAAAGGGCACCCCTCTCATAACTATTTATAAAAAATAAAGTTACATACAGTAAGACATCTTTTACTTACATTTTTATTTATTTCAGTACCCATACACTTATGTAGATGTTTAATACTCCAGATTATAGCGACTTTTTCTGCAGACAAATTTTAATGGGCTATTTGTCATTTGGCAATGTTTTAATAATATTTAAGGCAAATATGTGATATTGAATACTGCAAGTGTTGTAATGTAGACCTAACTTATATGAAGTTAATTCAACTATAATGCTAGCAAAATACTTATATTCAGCTTAAGTAGCTTCATATCTGATTTAGAATCGCCAAACCAGTTTGTATAGTTAAAATAATTGTGGGCCTATGATAATATTTCAATAAAATTAGATGAACAGTTAAATTTTCAAATTTGAGCTTATAAAGGCCCTGGACTATTGTATTGAAATGATGACAAGTTGTCTTGTCTACAACTACCCGTAAGCTTTGTGTCACAGGAGTAAGAATCGATAATTCACTAAGCTATATCTTAAAGCTTTTGCTAATCTGTATGAGCATGTAAACAGTGGACGAACCATTCTTGCACATTTTCTTGTGATGGGTGACAGGTCGGTTCACGTCTCTGATATCCAAATATGATTGCATTGACCATTAAATGCGTAATTCATGTTTATTTGTTTCAGTTGCCTGATAAAGGAACTAGCCTACCAGAGTTCACTCGTTTTCACTGACGACGCTACTTTATGCCAGACTAGCTTGCTTGTTGTTAAACATTATGGTGGGCTATTGTCTGAGTTAGGCTGGCTGTATTGAGATGTCTTAATAGTGGTTTAATTTCACAACAGTGACAAACAATGCCGAGGCTTAGACCAAACACTATCAGTACCTGGCAATGAAGGCCGGTCAGGGAGATGTGGATGCTGCTCTGCAGGGCGATCAATTTGCAAGCGTTAACTGTGGTGGCTGTGACAGGCTAAGTCAAAGAGGGAGGGGCAGGGGCTTGTGCGGTCTCGCAGAATTGGAACTCAAATGCTGTTGTCGGGCATTACAACATGCTCTTAATTGAGAAATTGATGCCATGGGCCAAATTTAAAAGCTAAAATATAAAATTAGCAAAAGAAATAGAAACAAAAATGTCTTGCAAAAAGGGCACTTATGTAGTCAGACGCCAACAGGGCAGGTGCTTGAGCACCACCTGGGGTCTGTCTGTGCACGTGCCTGGTAACGATTGAGCAAAACCTCACCATTAGCAGCTAAAATGTAGGCTATTATGAAACATCTGAAACCTATAAGATCTGTAGCTTGTTTAAAAAAGGCAAGGCCTACATGGCATCAAATGTAGCCTATATGCTACCAAATAAGATTTTATTTTCTCTTTTTTTTTCATTGCGGCAAAGTCCTGTGCTGCCGACTTGAAATCAAACTATGCAATGCGCATAAGCCATGTCACTCTCTCCTCCTCCAGACGACTTCACAGCGTCATCTTAATCCGATTCTGTGTAGAGAAACCCTGTAACTGTAGGCTGTTTAGCTGTCAAAACACAAATGTCCTGTTTAGGGATATCCTTCTAGCTACGTTTTGTATGAGGATTATTATTGGACTTTGACCAGCAAGTTTTTAATTTATCGGTAATCACAAGCAAAACCCGGTAATTACCGGATAATGGAAAGCCCGATGATATATATATGCTGCTTGAAAGTTTGTGAACCCTACAGATATGGGTGTTATTTTTGTAAAAGGAATATTCAAATAACCTTATTAAATGTACATCTAAACCCCAATGAGTAATACAGACATTCCAAATAATGGACACAAACAAAAATAAAAACATAGTATTTTCATCAGTTATTTAACAAAAGTGACTGATTTAACAAAAATTCAGATTTCGTGTGTGCAAAAATACACGAACCCCTTCAGTGAATAGCTTGTGGCACCTCCTTTAGTAGCAATTACTTCAATCATGCATCTTCTAATCAGTCTCTCACATCTGCTTTTACCCACTCACCCTTGCAGAACTCAGCCAATTGAGTGAGGTTGGATGGGCATCTGGCATGAACTGCCCACTTCATGTTCGGCCACAGCATTTCGATCAGAGTCAGGTCCAGACTCTGACTTGGCCAGTGCAGAGGGCAAATCCTCTTTTTCCTCAGCCATTCCTTGGTTGTTTTGCTGGAATGCTTTGGGTCATTATCTTGTTGCATGACCCAATTTTGGCCCAGCTTCAACTCCACGACTGATGGCTTGAACATTCTGCTAAAGAATTTCTTGATAGGCCTCAGAATTCATGGTTCCCCTGATTATGGGGAGTCGACCAGGTCCTGAGGAAGAAAAGTAGCCCCAGATCTTCACATTCCCGCCACCATACTTCTCTGTTGGGAGAAAGTTCTTTTAGTGCTATGCGGTGTTAGCTTTTCACCTTACATGGCAGTTTTGATTGTGAACAAACAGTCCAATTTTTAACTCTTCTGTCCAGAGAACGGACTTCCAAAAAGCTGAGATGGGCAGCTTGGTTCTTTCTTGAGAGCAGAGGCTTCTTCCTAGCAACCCCGCATGCATGTCATATCTACTCAGTTTTCTTATTGTTGAATGCAGAAACAGACGTCTGCACTTCTCTAGATGTTATGTTTGGGTTGGGTTTTACCTGATTTATTATGTTTCTTGTGTTTCTTGGGGATCTTTTACAAGGGCATCCACTTCTAGGCAGAGTTGCAGTCATGTTGAATGCTCTCCATTTATAGATTATTTGCCTCACAGTGGATGGATGAAGCTGAAATCTTTTGGAGATGATTTTATAGCTTTCCCCAGACTGATGTGCTCTCACTACCCTCTTCTCACTACCCACTGGGGTTCCTCCACACCAAACTCATCAAACAGTGTCTTTATGGACGTTGCTTTGTGCACAGGGGCACAGTCATGCTTGAACAGGAAATAGTCTTCCCCAAACTGTTGCCACAATGTGGGAAGCATATAATTGTCTAAAATGTCTTTGTATGCTGTAGCATTAACGTTACCTTTCACTTGAACTAAGGGGCCTAACCCAAACCCTGTAAAACAGCCCCAGACCATTATCCCTCCTCCACCAAACTTTACAGTGGGCACTGTGCATTCCGGTAGGTAGTGCTCTCCTGGCATCCACCAAACCCAGATTCGTCCATCAGATTGCCAGACAGTGAAGCGTGGGCTTGTGTGCAGCCGCTCGGGCATGGAAACCCATTTCATGAAGCTTCCGACACACAGTTCTTGTGCTGATGTTGCAGCCACAGACAGTTTGGAACTCTGTAGTGAGTGATTCAACAGAGGATAGGTGGTTTTCATGTGCTATGTGCATCGGCACTTGGCGGCCCTGCTTTGTAAGTTTGCGTGGTCTACCGCTTTGTGGTTGTGCTGTTGTTGCTCCTATACACTTCCACTTGACAGTAATAGCACTTACAGTTGACTGGGGCAGATCTAGCAGGGCATAAATTTTGTGAACTGACTTGTGGCAAAGATGGCATCCTATGACAGTGCCATGTTTAAAGGCACTGTGCTCTCCAGTACGACCCATTCTACGTCCAAGGTTTGTCTATGGAGATTGCTTGGCTGTGTTCTTGATTTTATGCACCTGTTCGCAATTGGTGTGGCTGATAAACCTGAACTCAATAGAGGGGTATCCACATACAGACACTATATCGCCAAAAGTGTATAATAAAAAAGAAATCCCCCCTCGCCTCTCATGTGAGTGTTACTGTGCTGACCTCAGACATCCTCCTTTTCTGGAGAAGTGTTCCAGGGCTGAGGTGATTCCAAGATGATTCCAAGATGATTCCAAGAAGATGATTTAAAAAGAATATCCCAAAAGACTCGATAAAGGTTGTACACTTGAATTTGCCAAAATGTTGACATCAAACTCTGGCTTGATTGTATTTTCCTCTGTCCTTAGGAGATGGTAGGACATTAAGTTTTGTTCACACTGGTCTCCCCTCAGGAGCTAAAAAGGGGATTCACCAGTCTTTCAGCACTCTGTTGAACTGTTCAACACACTCATTAGCTTGAGGGTGGTAGACCCTCATCCTGAGTGGAGTGTTCTCAGTTTGAGTGTAAATCTGAACACGTATGTTCACCATCTTTCCACTGCCCATAAACAGGGTAGGGCTTCTTTTTCTGTAATGGAGTACTTCCTGTCACTGATAGCTTACAGGAAGCGAAGGCAACAATGAGTCCAGCATGGTCTGAGTGCAGCTGCATCAGGATAGCTCCCAAATGGGTAGTCTAAGGCATCTATAGAGATGAGGGTAGGTAGCTTGGGGTTATAGATGGCAAATGCAGGACTTTTCAGAACATTGGTTTTAAGTTTAGTGAAGCTTTTGTCTGCTGTATCGTCACACTGTAGTTCAGCCTAAGCGTTTGTTCTGAGCAGCTGTTACCGTGGCTTCACCAGTGTTGCATAGTTTGGCAGAAACTTGCTGAACCAGGAAATTAAGCCGAAGAATGAGCGTAGTATTGCCATGTCTTTTGGTGCAGGAGCTTCAGCGATGGCAGTTAGATGATCCAGGCTTGAAATGACATGCCCCAGAAATGTAATGTTTGTTCGACCAAAAGAGCTTTTGTCAAAGTTTATCTGAAGGCCAGCATCTCAAAGACAATGAAGGACAGCTTGCAGGTGGCTGTCATGAAAGCAGTTAAGTTGCGGTTCTCAGGGTGCAGAGGTAGTTGGTGGTAAGCTGAACTCAAGTTGATCTGGCTGTAATGTGTAGCATCCGATAGTTCTGCATATGATGGAGAGGGTAACAGTCCATGATTACACTCTTATTGGATTCACAAAGGTCAAAGCACAGCCACAGCTCTCCTCTGTATTTCCGTGCCACCACCAGGGGACTCACCCTTTCAGACGCATCCACATGTTCTACGATGCCTGCTTGGAGTAAGCGGTTGAACTCCTCTGATACCTCCGTACGTATGCTCAGTAGTAGGTGTCTCAACATTTGATGTACAGGCTGCACTGTACTGTTTAGCTGTACCTTGGAAATGAACACTTTCACACATCCAAGCTGATAGTGTGGAGCAGAATCAAAATTGTACACTGTGGATTTTTTTTGGCTAGCAGATGGTGCATTTGCATCATCCTCCTTGATGTAGTTCACCTTGCCGCCAGTGATTCTGATATTGAGCACTTTAATCAGGTCCAGGCCTAGTAAAATTGATCCAGCTTTAACAATATAGGAGGCTGGAACTTTGTTGCCTTGATCTTCTAAGGCAGCCACCGCTGGTGGACAGCCAATAACAGATAACTCACCTCTACTGTAAGTTACTAGTTTGACTTCAGGTTCTCTGAGTGAGCAGTTTCCAAAATATTGCTTGTACATTGTCTCTGGCCGAATAAATACAGAAGCTCCAGTATCTACAATAAGCTCCAGAGTGTGATAATTTCCCTGTGGCGCCTCAGTGCCACAGCTACAGCTGCTGCCACGAGTTTAACATGTATGCAAAGCACAGATAGCTATGGGACTACAACTTCTCTCACTTCACTTACAGCTGATTTGCATACCTTGGTGAAATGTCTCTTTTTCCCACAGTTATTACATTTTACTGAAGCAGCTGGACAGTTCTTATCATTCGCCAAGTGCTTGTTGGACCCACATCCGAAGCATTTAACTTAGCTGGACACATTCCTCTTTTCCCTTGTGTGTTTTCCACTCCGACAGCCTGTAGTGATGCAGTCGGGACCATTCTGGTAGGAGAAAGCAGTGTGGCATTCTTAACCGCTGCCTCAACTTGGCATGCGATTGTCTGAGTTTTGTCGAGTGTGAAGTTTTCCTCCAATAGTAACTTAGTCCTTTACAGAACTTTGATGAGCATTTGAAATTAGCTGATCTCGTATCATCTCACTCTCCATTTGTTCTAAACCACACGATGTACCTAAGGCTCTCAAAGCTGGCACATACTGAGACACGGTTTCATCAGCTCTTTGAACACATTGTCTGAAAGTGTGTCTACAGGCCACCACGTTAACTTTCAGGACACAGTGCTTCTCAAGGGCGGCTATGGCCTCCTCATACGTCTTACCTTGTTCCGGCAGCGTGTAGAACAGATGTTGTCCTTCCGGACTCAGGCAATGAAGTAAAGCTGCACGTCTCCTTGCATCTGGCGATGCGTCTCCAGTAGTTTATATTACTAGCATATAATTGTCAAAAATCATCCACCACGTAACAAACAGTATCAGCAGCTCACCAACATGAAGAAGGAAGGGCAGTGGACTTGGTACTGCAGCGCTCATCCTTGTTGCCAATTTGTTATGCTAATTAGTGATCACAGGAGATGAACTGTTTAGTCACTTTACTAATTTCTCAGCGACAACTTCTGTTGGTCATATACATTGCATAGCAAATAGACTCTCTCACTCTCTCTCCTCCTTCTCTAATTCCCTACTACAGCAGTCTCTATCTTATTCACAGTCTCACAGAGTATTTATACAAAACTAAACAAGGCTGAACTAATGACAGATGTTGTCAATAATTAACTGAGAGGACTAAACCAAAAACCAAGAAGAAACAGAACTAAATAAAAAAACAAGTATGCATGAAAAAGAACCAAACTGACCACTAGAGGGGGGAAAAAACGAGAAACCAAGAAACAGGAAGGAGCAGGCCGTGACAAGGATTCAAAATTACTGGTACAGACCTTAGGTTAAGACACCAGGAGATCCTTGGGCAGTGCAGCAGAAAAGACAGTAGTCTGCCACTGCAGAGATTTAAGTTTGATTTCCAACTCACCTGTGTACACTTGACTATGTCATGGTAAAATCTCACGTATTTCAGTCATCCCTGCAATTGGTGCTGTTTGAAATGCAAGGTTAGTGGAGGACAGATGTAGATGCATTGTGTGAATGGCTCTTTGGAAAACTCCCCTTCCTTCATTAGCAACCTGCACTTTCCCCACCTGACATGGGAGCTGTGCAAATGGTGGGGAGAGGAACAACTGATTTGGGAAAGGAAGGGAAAGAATGCTCTTTGTACATTTTTACTAAATATTTTTGAAATTAGAAATAATGTCAGTAAAATGTAGAAGAAACAACATACCTATGTATAAATGTTGTACACAGATCTCATAAAAAGATGGTTACTGTTTAAATATATTCTCTAGAGAGCTGTGGCGATGTCAGCTGAGCATCCAGGAATGATGTCTCAGCAGGGTTGTGCCAATAGGCTAAGGGAGATAGATGCCTTTTGATGGGTTTTGTAAGCATTGCATAGATGTCTCAAAGCCATGTGTGTATTGTCAAGGGTGTACACACTCATAGTCCTTAGTTTATGCCAAAGCCCCTAAATTTATACATTGACCAGTTGTACACCATTATCCTTTATCCACCACTAAGTGATGTTTACACTGGTATTGAGACACCTCATAAACCCTCAGTAATGTCATATGAAACGTGCTTGTCGCTGGGACCACACTCATAGTCTCATGGATGAGAGTCAAGTTCTCTACCAATTGAGCTATATTTTATATATATTTTATAGATAGATACAGATACATAGATGTAAATTTGCATGCTTTTAATGTTTTTTTCTCTTCTGTTTTTTTCCTTTTTATCAATTAGCAGGTGTGATGGAAAGTTCTGATGAAGATAAAACAAAGGTAACCAGAATAATCTAGTATATCAGGAATTTCAATGAGTTCATACACAGAGTACTTCTTAATAAACAGTTGATGGTTTGGGCTAGTTTGAATGTCATGTGAAACTTCTATCAAAGGAATTTAAAGATGTGCTAAAAGGAAAGAATCATTTTTCAAGGACACCTTTTTCAAGGACAACTCAGTGAAGCTATAATGATGTTTAATATTTACCATGGAAAAAATGTCACATTTATCTCATACACAAGACATAGTTAATTCCATCACAGAAGACACAGAACTTTAGATGACATGATCAACTTGATAACAACTAAGAATGCTTTGTTAAAAACCTGTTATTTCAAGTTTTTGCTCTGCATTATCTTGATCCACTCAGTCACCTCAACAATGTGTATCTATATTGGCTTAGTTTCTTATCCTCATACTGTTATGATTTTTGTCTCATATAACACTGTTTTGAGTTTATGTAGTTTTTAGACATACAGTATATTATCGCTGTGATGGATTGGAGTATGAGTGCCGTTTGTAGGGCCCTCTGTCACAATCATGAAAAGTGGAACAAATTTGTTGTTTGATTTCTTATCACCATTTTGTTTCAGGTAGAAAAGCAAAAAGCAGGACTCACAGGGGAAAGAAAAGAAGGGGACAATGAAGAGGATAAAAGATTAGAAATAGAGGATCTCATGAATAGACTTCACCTGAAAGAACATCTACAACATAAACTGACCACTGCAGACATTCTGGAAATAAAGAGATTTTCACTGCAGCCAAAGGTAGAGGCAGAGCTGACCAACACATTCCTACAAAAACTGCTGACAATGGACTATAGGGCAAGATATACTCTCATCAGAGACAAGCCTACTCAAATGGATCAAACAAAATCCAGCACAGAGGAGGTAGAAGAAGAGGATGACTTTGAAGCTCTGTTCACAGGGAAAAGTGTAGTAGATAGACAGAAAAGAAAACAGACCCCTATCCACCCCATGGATGTTCAGATGGCCGTGTTTCACTGTGCTGACAGGTTCCTCCAGCAGTTCATGGTAACTAAACTGTCACAGTGTCAGTATGCCCTGCCTCTGCTTGTGCCCAATCCCTTCACACAACAGATTGAGTTTCCTCTGTGGACATTTCGACAGATCAAGAAGAGCTGGAGGTCAACTGATATTTCTGGTAAAGTCACCAGCAAAACCAAGCCAGTCTTTAAGGCAGAAACACCAATGGTGTTCTTCTTCAGGTTTGGTTCTGTGTCCTCATCCAAGTCTCAGCTGATGAACAGTCTGATAAATGAAAGATACAACACATTCTTTCACAGGCACTGCCCTGGCAGCAGTGAGACACGCCTTCTGATGGACGGAGTTGTTGAGATTGCCTGGTATTGTCCCTCTGGGAAGTGCACTGATATTTTTACTGATTGTGTTGCCTTCTGTAATCTTCATGGTGATGCCATGAAATACGGGAAGCAGTGGGACATTCTGGCTAAAAAGGCTTCAGTCAATGTTGTCCTTTCCCTCAGACCAGATGAAAATGCCACAATTAAACCTTTAATAAAAAATCTCTACAGGTCAGATATACCTCTCATCTGCCTACTCACTGAAGATAACTGTACTCTAGAGAGGATACGGGCAGGAAAGTACAGAATGGGGCTGAAGAACAGAAATCAGTCTGATGTGTCTGCAGAACTAAAAAGAGCAATCAGAGAGTGTCTGTCAGTCTCACATCACAGATTTAAACTGGAGGAATTGGGCAACGGCACAGATTTCAAAGTAGATGAAGAGGAAGGTGAATTTAAGAAAGGGAAGGAAACTGCCTTGCAAATAATGCACATGCTGAAGAAGGAAGACCTGTGCGAAGTAAAGCAGAGATACCTGCCCTGTCAGGGTAAACTGTGGCATGACTGGTGTCAGAAGAACCAAGAACTTCATCATCTTACAGGAAACAACATAGAGGCAACTAGGAGCACCATACAAGCAACGATGAGTCAGCTAAGAGCCAAGCAGAGGAAATATGGCTGCAGTAAACTTATGAAATCGTTTATTTCCAGTTTAGAATCACTGATGTCTACAGAGAAAATGCACTTTCTTAAATGGTTTCAAATACTGTTAGATGAGCTGACCTCAGACACCCTGTCTGATCTCCATCATGAGTATGATGAAAAGTGGTCCGTTGTTTTGGAACTGAAAAAGAAACATGATAAATCAGAGCAGCTCAGCACTGAGCAAGCAAATTTGGAAAAGATATCAGAAAAACTGACTGCAGCAATGTTTGGCCTTGAGCACATCCTTAGGGAAATGGGTCAAATATATGAAGCCTGGGAATCTCAGCAAAGAGGGATCAAAAAAGAAGAGGACATGGATTCATCTAACCTTCCTGGATTGGCTGCCAAACTCATGATTTCTGGACACCCAGTGGAGCTGATGGATGGTGATGCTGCTCATGTTCCTTTGATCTGGGTTACTGCTGTTCTAGATGAGGTCATCAAGATACTCGGAGACCAGAGAGTCTTTGTGCTCTCAGTTTTGGGAATCCAGAGCACTGGGAAATCCACAATGCTGAATGCTATGTTTGGACTCCAGTTTGCAGTCAGTGCTGGCAGATGCACCAGAGGGGCTTTCATGCAGCTGGTCAGAGTCACAGAGGAGATGAAAGAAGAATTGAAATTTGACTACATTCTAGTTGTTGACACTGAGGGACTTAGAGCTCTGAAACTGGCTGGGAGATCAACACGACACCATGACAATGAACTGGCCACATTTGTTGTTGGTCTTGGAAACATGACATTGATCAATATTTTTGGAGAGAACCCTGCTGAGATGCAGGACATCCTTCAGATTGTTGTTCAGGCCTTCCTGAGGATGAAGAAGGTCAGACTGTCTCCCAGCTGTGTGTTTGTCCACCAGAATGTTGGAGACATCACAGCTGGAGAGAAAAACAAGGAGGGAAGGAGACGCTTGCAGGAGAAACTAGATGAGATGACTCAGTTAGCTGCTAAAGAAGAAGTCTGTGATTCGGAGTGTTTCAGTGATGTCATTGCCTTTGATGTACAGAAAGATGTGAAGTACTTTGCTCAGCTCTGGGAGGGAGACCCACCCATGGCACCACCAAACCCTTCATACAGTGAACATATTCAAGAGTTAAAGAAGACTATTCAGCTCCAGGGCTCAGAGTCTCACGGTGTGACATTAACTCATTTTAAAACACGTATCCAAAATCTCTGGGAGGCACTGTTGCATGAAAACTTTGTTTTCAGTTTTAAAAACATACATGAAATTGCAGTGTATAGAAAACTAGAGGATGAATATGGGAAATGGAGCTGGAGTCTCAGGAGTGCTATGCTGAATATTGAAGACAAGTTTCTTAACAGAATAAAAAACAAAAAACTCCATGAAGTCCAGGATGAAGACCTTGAGAAGGAAATGACAGAGACCCTCCAGGGAGTACAAAACTCAATGAAAAACTTCTTTGAGGGTGACAAAGAAAAGGACATTTTGATTCAATGGAGGGAAAAATTTGAAGGAAAAACCAGAGATCTACATGCTGAGCTTCTGAAAGAGGCAAAAAGAAAAATGGATGACATAGGCAATCAGAGAGAAGCTCGTAAAAAACTGGATGAGAAAAAGACTCTGTATGAGGGAAAACTGTTTGAAAAAAGCAAAGAGCTGGCCTTAAATCTTAAACATAAGGCCAATGATGAGAATGAGCTGAAGAAAGAATTTGATTCAATGTGGATAACGTGGGTTTTAGAGTTGACCAAAGACACTCCCCTGATCAAAGACATTGACATATCAAAGGATGTGACTAAATTCCTCACTGATATCAGTGACTGGACTCATATAGAAGAAGGCAAGAGAAGTGAAAACTACAAAATTATACAAACTGTGAGTGACTATTCTGACTATGTCACTCTGACCAAAATGCAGAAAGTTCAGTTTTGGAAAACCAGTGCCTTAACATCAGAGGACCAACATTCCATAAGACAATTCATTATCAAAATCACTCAACTTACAGATGATCTTGTGACGACAAAACCAGTTGCAGAAATGGGCTACAGTTCAAGCTACATTCAAGATATAATACACACTGTCAAAAATCATGTGAAGCAGCATAACTCAAAGTCGACAAAATATAGGTTCAAAAATGAGTTCCTTGTGGATCTCTCACTTTTTGTATGTGAACGTGCTGTTAACAAACTTGCTGAGCTCTACATGATCTTCAGAGAGGCAAATGATCCATTAATTTATCTTGAAAAAAAGAAACCTGAATACTATAACGTCTTCAAGAAGTACTGCCAAGGAGCAACCTCTACTGCAGTTTTTGGCAGCTTAATCTGTAGTGGACTGAGAGAACCAGTCCTGCAGAGTGTGTACAATAAGACTGCCACTGATTTAGCTGGAGAAATGAGGACAAATGTTCCAGCATTCAATGGAAACAGGTCCAACCTAGAGAAACACATCCTAAAATCACTGGCTGAAAAAGAGAAATTTGGTAAGTTTGTGCAATATATCGACAGCCCCAGAGAACACTTTGGGTATTTCATTAGAGACAGAGTTAAACAGTACATGACAGCAGATAATCCCAAAGCCCTTACCATGATTAAAGGCCACATTAAACACAAAAAGCAATGCATTATCACTGCAGCACAAACAGCAACAGCTCAAGTCAAACAGAAGAAAGGAGATGCCAACATGTGGCTGACGAGTTTTTCAGACAGTCTCACTGATGAACTAGAATACAGTAAAGATCATCTCAGTGGTCAGAACTGTCAGGACATCACTGACTTTGACCTTCTGGAGGAGGTGGTGAGAAGAGAACTCAACACAGTGACTGAAGAGCTGAACAGCAGCTTCACCAGTCTGTCTGATCTCAAAATGGAGATGTTCAGGGAGAGGCCTGATGAGATTCTGATCAAACACTTCTGTCTGTGCTGCTGGGAACAGTGTCCCTTCTGTAAAGCCGTCTGTACCAACACCATAGAGGGACACACTGGGGATCACAGTGTCCCTTTCCATCGCTCACCTGCAGTCAAAGGTGTGCCTTTCAGAGGTACAAATAATTTTTCCCATGCATTTTGCACCACTAAAGTAACGAGTGATGGCTGTTTCTATCCACATGATTCTGAGGATGCAGTCCCTTACAGAGAATACAAATCAGCAGGTCCACCATACTCTGACTGGAGCATCACCCCTGACCTCTCTGAGCTGCCGTACTGGAAGTGGTTTGTGTGCCGGTTTCAGACTGACCTGGAAACACTCTACACATTGAAATTCCAGGGGCCAGGGGAGATTCCTGATGAGTGGAGGAAATACACAAAAGAAGATGCCATAGCAAGTTTGGATAAATACATCTAAATGAGAAATCAAATGCTGTGTCCTTCTCATATTAGCTCAACTCCAAGTATGTGTCCTATTCAACTGAGTAGCAAACAGAATTGTGTGATGCTGGATAACGCACAATATTATTATGATTTAAGTATAATACAACTGTGAAATTTCCCTTTTTACAAATCAAGACTTCCACCAACAAGCAATGAAAGTTCCTCAGAAGATAGACCTTATTCAAAAAAGTGACTTTAAAAAAAAAAATCTTTTAATCACTGTGACAATCACTGAATTCTGATTTTTTTTTTTAATTTCTGCAAAACTGATTTAGTATCCCTGTGAAATCTAAGATGTTATACAAAATCAGAATAAGTCGTTTTAAAAATGTCACCACTAAACAGGATTTGTAAAAGTAAAATATTGTGAACTTAGTGGAGAATCGTCCCAGCCCTTTAGTGATCAACTGGAATGTTTATTGCTTTGCTTAAACTGTTGTGGGAAAAATCTCACTTTGCATTATGATCGTAAACTTTGAATGAAAACGTGCCTCATGGCTACTGTCATGATGAAGTATTAATATTATAGAGATCTGTGCTTGCTTAATTACTATATTCTGCAAAATGTATGAGTGTTAGAAAAATGAGCATTCATTACGTAGAAGACAAGGCCTCTGTGTGTCTGTAACACCTTGAAGCAAACACCAGGTAACCTGTGTTCCATGTGAAAAGCTATCTTGTAAAGCCCAACACATGTCCTTGGAAGTCTGTCTCACTGAATGAAAAAGTTCTGCACTCCTTAAGCTCAGTGAGAACTGCG
Source organism: Chanos chanos (assembly GCF_902362185.1). Lineage (NCBI taxonomy): Eukaryota > Metazoa > Chordata > Actinopteri > Gonorynchiformes > Chanidae > Chanos > Chanos chanos. The sequence goes on from NC_044510.1 coordinate 16,665,512, forward strand.
CTTCATCTCTGAGGTGTGCTTTTCCCCTGCACACATAATAAAGGCAAATGATGCATCACATCTGAAGTTTGTTGTTTATGAGAATTAGCATCTCTCATTACAGGGGACTCCAAATTTCCCCTATGTTATATTTGTAAAAAACACTACATATGAATACACTCGTTTTAGGTAAATGCTTGGATAACATTCCAGTATTTCTGTAATGTATTATTACCTCTAAGATCTTATAAATTGATTCTATTTTGTTTTTCACAATTGCAAAGACACCTTTCTTGAAACTTTCCAGCCTGTTCTCAAAACTGTAAGCACAAAACACAATTTTCAAACTACATTCACAAATCCTCTGACTCCTCTTGCAAAATCAAACAATTGCCCCAAAGCAGTTTTATCTGTGCTCAAAATCAAACAATCTTTTCAGATCATATACAAAGCCAGTCAAAATAAAAACACTTCTGAGCATTCATTACACACTACGTCAAAAAAATGGAAAACACCATGTTCAGAGCATGTAGCTTCAGGAAAAAAAAATGTTTATTGTTTATAATACAGTAAATGCATTTTGTGTTTTCCAAAACAAATATTCACAACTCAGTAACACAGTTTAGATATTGTATACTGAACATATCGTAAGCAATACAGTATTGAATGTCTGTGGATTCAGCACTTGCATACAGTACAAATACAGTACTGCAAAAGGCCAAAGGACAGAGACAAAATGTAAATGAAAAACACATTACAGTACACTGTAAACTTAACTTCAAAATCAAAGTCAACAAGTGATTCATTTGGCCTCAGCATCACGTCTGTGCTGGGTCAGGCCAGAGGACTTCATCTACATCACAGGCAACGTTCTCCCTAGCCAGGCAACGGGGGAAAAACCTCTGGTGTGTCGGATCCAGCCTTGACCAGATGTTGTTACAATGTGACACTTTGTGTAGCCATAAGCAATCGTGGGGTTCTACACCGTCATGCCACCTTGGGGCCATATAGCACCCAACATCTTCTTACATTTCTGGGTAGTTGTTGGGATGTCTTGTTTGTGCGTGAGCAGCAGGATCATGAGCAGGCAGAGCATGACGTATGATGCTTATGACGTAGTTTGGGACAGCCTCAGTTTACACCGCGGTTACATGGTAGTGGTTCAACATCAACCAGCGATTTATAAATGTTTGCCTTCCACCATATTCCCCTTTCCTCAAACCAATAGAGAAGTTTTTCTCTGCATGGCGTTGGAAGATGTATGAGCGAAAACCATATACAACCCTACATATGGAAAATTTCCTACTGGCCATGGTATTGGGCTGTGGTGACAAAGGTGTGGGGTTTTGCCAAGCCTGGATCCGGCACACCAGAGGGTTGCCTGTGATGTAGATGAAGTCCTCTGGCCATCTTAGTCTTGGTCTTGCTCTTCCTTGTCCTCCTCTTCCTCCTTGTACACCACCTCATACACGCACTTTTCCTCCTCTGTGTCTCAGATTGTTTCCATCCATTGTTGGTATCAGCATTCAACTCACCTGTGCCGTCTGTGCACTCTGAACTGCCATATTATGGTTTCATCACATCATTAGCAACAACTGAACAATTTTGAGTCGTTGTGTGTAAGCTATGACATTTGTGCTTTAATTGTGTTTGACTTCTGCCACTTGGGGTTAGCATTGTGCATCACGAGTGTATCACAGTGTAAAATGTGTTTTAATGAGTGAGAATGTGTGTAGAGTTTTGCAAAAAGAGTAAACGAGATCTGTAAAATGTGTCTAACTGGGTCTTCTTCTTCTGTGTTTTAATCCAACTATATATGTGTAGAATTGTGTCACTGATGTTGGAAATTTGTTCTGAAACTGTAATACTTATATTTAGTAATTTATAGTTTGTATTTCTGAACTGCTGTCACCCACACTGTTGGGGGTGTTCCCTTCCAAAATGAGTTGAAAGCATCAGATGGAGCAGTGTAATGTTTGTATCCTAATAAGTCATTGCTGACCAGCCAACTTTCTCTGACTGCTTTGTGGCCATTGATGTAAAGACTATAGATTAATTTGTATTGTTTCACTGGGTCTCTCACCTGATCATTGTGAGTGGTGTAGTACACACTGAACCAGTTACTGTTTTTATACCTATAGTCATTATGTAGATATTTGGGACCAGTTAGTGCCCAAACAGCAGTTATAGAGGACTCCACTATATAAGTTCTTTTATTAGAGACTGGTAAAACAAAACGAACCAACAGTCCATTGCATATTGCAAGTACCTGATTTAGGAGAATCATAATGTATTGTACACAGAGATTGAACAGAATTATTTATTGATGTTTAGGTACTGCCCAATGAAATCTAGTTATACAGTCTCTATTAGATCATCACTTTTCTCTGTATTTGAAACTACAATCTGCACTTCAAGCATACAGAGTCCCATATGGATCCGGATTAAAGGTGCATCCAGTCATAGAACAGATAGTCAGTGTAGTCTCATGTGGTTTTGTGTTGTTCTATGTTGCATCGTCCAGGAGGAATGTTGTTTCATTTCACTGTGTACTAGCTCTATATAGTTGACATGACAATGAAGCCTACATCTAACGTCTAGTATTGAGTTCTCCCTCTGAAGGATTTGTGGCAATGATTTATTCATGGCTTCAACACAGAACTTTTACCGACCTCAACATACAAAAAATGCAGAAAATATCTGGAAGTTGATGCAGAATCTACTTTCAAGGCATCAGAAAATCCAAACCACCAATTGGTTAATTTCAAGCTGTGTAATAAGACATACTTGACACCACTTTCAAGACATTGTGCTAAACAGACATCAAATCCAAATTTTGAACTGTGTCCACACAGAACCCCTGGTACTTTGAATGTTTGTGGTTTGGGACTGGTCAGAGGTTTGTGAATTTTGGAGGAAGCTAACTGAGACACAATGTAAAGTATATCTCTTCATTCCAGGGGTCGTTCTCTGGGTTGATGATGTCTTGCTGAGCCGCAGATTAGAGAGGAGGTACTCCTATGCCTTTGTCAGCCCTGCTCCCTCTGGTCTTTTAGTAATCAGCTTCTCTGAATTACTAATCACTTGTTAATACTATGCATTATCTGATATCATGGTCACCCGTTCCTCATTCATTATTTCATTCTTCCCTGTGTATATGTACTCTTTGGTTTCATTGAGTCCATTACAGATTGAGAGATTCCAAGTTTACAAGTCATGTTACACTGAATCTGTGTCACTCCTGTGAACTGACTTTGCCTAGTTTACTGCTTATGATCCCTGTCTACCAGATACCTGTGCCTGAACCTTGGCCTGTTTATTGATGTGGGTCTTGGACTGCAACCTAATAAAGTACATGGATGCAGCCTCCCCGAGTTTTTATTTGTCATTAATTTTACTTTTGGATGATACTTAAGAGGCCATGGTGCATAATTATCAGTTCAAGGTTCCAGGATTTGAAATGGAGACACATAGCACAGAGCAACAAAAGAGATATAAATTTTATCTGTTAACTGATCTGATAATTAATTTGATAATACATTTTCTAGGCAATAAAATAAAGCTTACTGTCCGACACATATTATAACATTTTGACACAACCATTGGTGCTTTATTTGAGCACTTTGAACAAAGTGAGGCAATACCCTTGTACTCTACAATGTCTCAGCATACCAACCACAGCATGCAGTTAAAAAGTTTTTCAGAACTGTCTGAACACACTGACTTTGACCTTCTGGAGGAGATGGTGAAAAGAGAACTCAACACAGTGATTGAAGAGCTGAACAGCAGCTTCACCAGTCTGTCTGAACTCAACATGGAGATGTTCAGGGAGAGGCCTGATGAGATTCTGATCAAACACTTTTGTAAAGCCATTCATGCAACTGGACCAGAGAAAAAAAAAGATGTCCTCTAAAGATGTCTAATCAATCATCTTTCTTTTACTGACAGTGAACAGGATAAATACATCCACTCCAGTGACTGATTATGTTACAAAGCTGAGAACTGTGAAATAAAGTTTTGAGTCTACAAAACTAGGGTGGGGTGAAACATAAAATGCATGGGAGAACCTCCTTCTCCTGCCACCAGAGTGAACCCTGAAACACCAACACTCAACACCGATATAATACTTGTCAACTTTTATCACTAAATACAATTATTTACAAAACACAAAAGACTTCGAGGGTGAGCCAGGCCAAAATAACAAACAAAATACATCTAACTAAAGGGAAGTAGATCTCTTACTCCTAAAGCGCTCATTGTCAATGAAATTATTACTGATCAGGAGTTTAATGTACTGTGTTTAACAGAAACGTGGATCAAACCAAATGAGTATGTCGCATTAAATGAAGCTAGTCCTCCCGGATACAGTTATGTACACCAGCCTCGTGTAACTAGCAGAGGAGGAGGCGTTGCAGTTATTTATAATGATAACCTAGGCATCATACAAAAACCTCTACATAAATTCAATGCGTTTGAAGTTCTTTATACAAACATAACATATGTAGCCACAAAAAATACCCAGTCTATCACACTAATTATTATCTATAGACCGCCTGGGCCGTACTCTGAATTCCTCTGTGAATTTGCAGATTTTATCTCAAACCTTGTTATTTCTTTAGACAAAGCTCTAATTGTCGGAGACTTTAACATTCATTTTGATAACCCACAGGACCCTCCGAGAACAGCGTTCGTGCCCATTCTAGATTCAGTAGGGATTAATCAGACGGTCATAGGGCCCACTCATAATGGTGGCCACACCCTCGATCTTATACTAACACTCGGACTAAATGTAGGAAGTATAGTCTCATTTCCACAATCTGAAGCTATCTCAGATCATTATCTTATCTCATTCAAAATAATTCTTAGTAATAATATATGCAGCTCGCCACGCTATCATAATAAACGTACGTTTATGCCAGCTACTACGCAGAACTTTATCAATAATCTCCCAGAGTTATCAACTTTGACTGGAACAATGTCACACCCCACAGAACTTGATCAGGCAACTGAATCTTTAGAGTTAACATTCCGCAACACCTTAGATAATGTGGCCCCACTTAAAAGGAAAATAATCAGAGAGAAAAGACTAGCTCCCTGGTATAATGAGCACACACGCGCCTTAAAACTTACCACTCGAAAATTAGAACGTAAATGGCGCCAAACTAAATTGGTAGTATTCCAGTTAGCATGGAAGGAGAGCCTCCTGAGCTATAGAAAAGCTCTTAGTGCCGCTAGATCAATGTATCTCTCCACCCTAATAGAAGACAACAAAAATAATCCTAGATTTTTATTTAATATCGTATCAAAACTAACTGGGAATAAAAGCACCTCGGAAACATGCACACCATCAATGTTCAGTGGCGACGCATTTATGAATTTTTTCAATAGCAAAATTGAAAATATCAGGCAAACAATCCAGGCTATAAATTTTAAACCAGATAATTTGATCACTAACACTGTAGATAACAATATAACTAGGCCTATATCAGATCAGCGATTAGAATGTTTTACTCCCCTTCAGGCGACCGAATTGACTTCACTAATTTCTTCATCAAAATCACCAACTTGTGTACTAGATCCCTTACCTACACGTTTCCTTAAGCAGATACTGCCAGTAGTCATCGAACCGCTTTTAAAAATAATCAATTCCTCCCTTAGTACTGGCTATGTACCTAAATCTTTTAAACTAGCAGTTATCAAACCCCTAATTAAAAAACCTGACCTTGACCCCTGTTCATTGTCCAACTACAGGCCAATATCTAACCTCCCCTTTATTTCCAAGATCCTAGAAAGGGCTGTAGCACAGCAGTTATGCTCATACTTACATAAGAATAACATCCATGAACTGTATCAGTCAGGATTTAGGCCTCATCACAGCACAAAGACAGCACTGGTTAAAGTTGCAAATGACCTCTTACTGGCCTCTGATCAGGGTTGTCTCTCCTTGCTTGTGCTACTTGACCTCAGTGCAGCCTTTGACACCATTGATCATATCATTCTCCTTGATAGACTAGAAAATGTTGTTGGAGTTAAGGGAACGGCCCTCTTATGGCTTAGGTCCTACTTAACTGATCGTTATCAGTTTGTTGATGCAAATGGTGAGTCCTCTGCACATACTGAGGTAAAGTTTGGAGTCCCGCAAGGTTCTGTTTTAGGCCCTCTGCTTTTCTCTTTATATATGCTACCTCTAGGTAATGTTATTCGTAAACACGGTATTAGCTTCCACTGCTATGCTGATGACACACAGTTGTATGTCTCAGCGAAGCCAGACGAGAGACACCAACTTAACAAAATTGAGGAATGTCTAAAGGATATTAGGCACTGGATGCTTATGAATTTCCTCTCACTCAACACTGAAAAAACAGAAGTACTTGTACTAGGATCACATGCAGCTAGGAGTAAGCTTTCCGACCACATAGTTACTCTGGATGGCCTCTCTCTTTCATCAGGTGTGGCAGTAAAAGATCTTGGTGTAATTATTGACTCCAGTCTTTCATTTGAAGCTCATGTAGATAATATTACCAGGATAGCCTTCTTTCATCTTAGAAATATTAACAAGATAAGAAATGCATCGTCATTTCAAGATGCTGAAAAATTGGTTCATGCTTTCATTACCTCTAGGTTAGACTACTGTAATGCCTTACTGTCTGGATGTTCTAATAGATGTATAAATAAGCTACAGTTAGTTCAGAATGCAGCAGCCAGAGTTCTTACTAGAACCAAAAAATATGATCACATCACCCCTATCTTATCCACACTGCACTGGCTCCCAGTCAAATCTCGTATTGATTATAAAATCTTACTATTAACATATAGAGCATTAAATGGTCTTGCGCCACAGTACCTGCGCGAACTCCTGGTCTTTTATGATCCACCACGCCTACTTAGATCAAAAGGTGCAGGCTATTTGTTGGTACCTCGAGTTACGATGGCTACAGCAGGGGGCAGAGCCTTCTCTTACAGAGCCCCACAGTTATGGAATAGCCTCCCAATTAATGTTCGAGACTCAGACACAGTCTCTATGTTTAAGTCAAGGCTGAAAACTTATCTGTTTAGCCAAGCCTTTTGCTAATAGCTCTTTACTAGGCAAAGGAGCAGATCTGGAGGGTCCTCGGGCATAGATTGTTTGGTGAACTGGGATGTTTGGATGCTGTCGCCCCCCCACTTTATCATGTTCACTCAGGTTTGTTGACTGTGGAGTGGGTGGCCGCCTTGTGTCCCAGAGTGCCATCATGTCCATATTACCTTCTAGCTCTCCCTTTTAGGTATGCTGTACTAGTTAGTCTTGCTGGAGTCCCTGCCTGCACTCGGCACACGATGTATATTTACCTTAACCATTATGTGGAAATGAACATCTAACAATGTGCCTCTCTCTCTCGCTCTCTCTCTCTCTCTCTCTCTCTCTCTCTGTCGAGCCACACATGCTACTCCTGAGACACCAGTGATCCTGACTCCTCCCGCCCTCTGGACTGATCCATCCTGGTGTTATCATCTTCCAACCCTCATCAGCCTCCTGTCTACATCACCATCCCCTTTGTTCATGCCCCAATTTACTTTCAGCTGTAACTGCCCACGTGGTCGGCACCTATTGCACACCTGTCTGACTAAGGAGGGGTCTCCTCTCTCTGTGGTCCTCCTCAAGATTTCTCCCATTTTCCCATTTCCCTCTTGGGTTTTTGGGGAGTTTTTTCTTGCCCGCCATGAGGATTAAGTCAGGGGGTGCCGTCATATTTTGATTTGACTGTTGTGGCCTGTAAAGCCCTTTGAGACTGTAAACAGTGATATTGGGCCCTAAATAAACTTGAACTTGAACTTGAACTTAAACAACCTAGCCAAAAGAATACAAAAAACAAGACAAACCAACTTCCCTCTCTAACTAACATGAGAAGGAGAAAATATACTCAACTGAAACAGCACCCACCCCCTACGACTGATGACTAAGAAAAAGACAGAAACGAAAACAACACGATAACCCAACTATTTACAACTCTTTACAAATTATATTTGATGTGGACTCACCAGTCCACATCGTCACCAGCAAGATTTTTACACAAAAACACTCTAACGACACGGCAGCAGATGTGTGCTGCGCAGCCATTGTCTTTTAAAATTCCCTAGCATGTTCCCCAGCCAATCGTGACCCGCCAGCAATCTGAAAGGAAAAATAGAGCAGGGAGCGAGAGAGAGAGAGCGAAACACCCAAACAGAAGACAAAAATACGTCCAAGGACGTAACAGTCCATTACTTTCTTGTACTTACATATGATAAACAGAATTGGCACTAAACTGCTGCAGTGGTGAGCGGTAAATCAGACTAGAGGAAATTCAAGTCAATTCCTCTGCCAGTGGCCACGTATGTCTGGGGAGGAACTCAACGTATAAATATATAAAATAGTGATGAAATAGTCATCATCATCATTATCATTTTCTGCCGCTTATCTGGGACCGGGTCGCGGTGGCAGCAGGCTGAGGAAGGTAGCCCAGACATCCCTTTCCCCAGCTACATCCACCAGCTCCTCCTGGGGGATCCCAAGGCGTTCCCAGACCGGCCAGATATATATAATTCTCTCATCGTGTCCTCAGTCTGCTCCAGGGTTTCCTCCTAGTTGGTCGTGCCCAGAACACCTCCACAGGGAGGCGCCCAGGTGGCCAAACCACCTCAACTGGCTCCTTTCAATGCGGAGAAGCAGTGGCTCTACTCCAAGCTCCTTCCGGGTGTCTGAGCTCCTCACCCTATGTGATGAAAAAGTGTTTAAGTATAATACAGAGTGAGAGAAGTTGAGGAATGTCAATAATGACACAAATATTGTCTTAGATACTCTCAAATTTCAAGAGCACCTAAACCACTGCATGTATATATGCTCCAGTGAGTCCAACAGCTGTCATTCAGCATATGAATATCATAGAGAAAACACATTAAAATGGTCAAATGAACCAGGAATGTGCCAAGGGGTCAGGGATGATATCATATATTAATGCTAGACATTCTCTTACTGACACACATGCTACACTCTGTTCTGAATTCAGTGAGTTTTTGTGAGCACACATGAGCAGTTACATAAATTCAGATGAACACGTTGTAAGCTGTTACCCATAAGAGATCAGGAAGACAAAATAAACCCGGATTTACCATTTGGCAATCCGTTAGCAATCTGTCACCACCACTGTGGCCATGATCACTTTCAAATAGACATGAAGATAAAATGTTGCAGATAAAATGTTCCAGTTATTTTACCTTCAGTATTCTGAAGGTGAAATTACTGATCACATGTCAACCCCCCCCCCCCCCCCCCCCCCCCAAAAAAAACAAAAACATGCAAACTATTTTACATTATACTGGTGTTATGAATGTTGTCTTCACTTAAGCAGTATCAATGGGGCTGATATTGACATTCATTTTGAGTTGTTGGAATAATTTTTATTTAACATTTTTTATCTCCACTAACCAGCCATATTTGTGTCTTTATTTTTTTCTGCTGATATCTTTTATTACATAAATGTCCTGCACAGAAGAAATATTACCTGACGCTGCCATAACAGTATTCTCTATCACAAGATATCACCAGTCAGGCAGTCCTACAGGCCCTCAGGAGTGTTCCTGCAATGAGGATTGTACTAAGGTTTACCTGTGGGGGCAAAGTATTGCTCCTGTATTCTCTCACTACCGTTGTTGTTCTTGAAATAATTTATTCCTCTTGTTACTCAAATCCCCTAACACCACTTTCAACTTATGTCTAACTATCGTCTGTATTCAGTCCGAGAGTTTCAAAACCAACACCTTCTCGTTCTCTAGCTTTTATGGTTCATTTGACAACTGTGTTGGAGTCCTTTGTTGTCAGAGAGGTCAAAGAGGACTGAGATGTCTAAGAAGTCTCAGAAATCACTTCAGAGAACTCCTCATGGCAGAGTCAAACCGTGCTAATGGACGCTTCCTCTCTTTACATGCACCTTCTTACATTCATTCATTTTGATTCAATCAGTTTTTTTCTCCCTCCCGAACGAGTGTATCCTTGCTCTTTGTTTACGCAATGTTTTGTATGCTTTCTTGCCAAACTGTCCATTCTTACTTTTCATTAGGATGGAATTTCTCTAACCTGGTTAGATTTTAGCATTTTCACTTCACAGAATTTCTAAGTTTGCAGAAGGATTCAGACTCGCACATTTTTCTAAACACTTTAGTGTCCCATTCAGTTTTGTAGAATAAAATTTGCAGCACATAAGATCCAATCACAGTTACCAAATGCAAATGTTTAGATGAATTTTTACATGTCTCATTGCACATAGAACAGGGGCACATGTACAGAGGAGAAAGTCTTATGGTGTGACTTCACTTCCTTCATGCCAAATAAGAGCAAACACACCATTCGAATTGCTTTGAATTGGAGTTATCCACGAACAGACATTAATCACCCTGACTGAGGTACCACATTCATTAACTGACACAACACTTTCTCTGTAATCTGTTCTCATATCTCTCTCATAACCAAGTCTTAAAACTGTGACATGTCAACATCAGTTATGACTGTTTATGTCACATTATGACAATCACTGAGTGAAAATAAAACATACAGGAGCTGATTATCATTGTGTATCTGCACTGATGGTGAACACTTTACACAGTTAAATGTTGTGGACAGCTCACATCATATAAATATTACTTTATTAATCATCATCAGTCCTATAATGAATCTTATATTTCACTTTTTCACAGAAGGCACAAGTGTTACCTCCTCTAGAGAGAGGAGGAAATGATTTCTTCCCTTTCCATTTTTGCCCTTTTTAAGAAAGAGACGCCTGTGTATCTGCTGCCTGCTGATGTTGTTCAGTTTCCACGTCTCCTGTCTTAATGGAGACTGCAGTGAGACATCTGGAATGTTCCTTTTTATCAGCCTCCCCACTCCACTGTTCAACATCCAGCTCCTCAACCCACTCTGGACTGAGAGCTCCCTCTGTGGTTCACACTCCCTCCCAGTGGAGACTCTGCCATGGAGACAGTGAGAGAGAGCACAGAGGGACTCTCTACTGCTGTCTCACATACAGAGTTTGGCTCCTCCTCCCAGCTGTGATTGGTCCCCTGGAGACTGATGGAGGTGTTAGTGTGTCAGTGTAACTCAGGAGGATCCACTCTGTGTGTGTAATCAAAGTGAGCAGGATGTGGGTACAGACCTGTGATATGTTTGGAGGCTGATTAAGACAAATGTTCTCCATTCAGTTCCATTCACTCCTTCCACTGATACACCATTTTCTCTCAATGTGAGAGTAAATGTGAGAGTAAATCCTTTGGTTTTAAACAGATCTGTAATGACAGGTGTTTTCCCCTTAAAACTGTGTGAAAAAAATAACTACCATAACCCTCAAAAAGTCAAATATTTTCACTCAAAAATACTCAATACTCATCTGAATAAATAAATATGACTGTTCACTAGACAAGAAAGATATTTGTAATTGTAATTTAATCAGTGACCACTTTTATTAATGAACACCCAGTTACCTTGCAGAATCAGCTAAAAAAAAAAGCCCTTGCTCGCAGAGGATATAACTAAAGTGTTTATTATATAAAAAGAGAGAACACCGAAAACAAACATTTAGGTGTTTAACACATTCAATAGGGTCCATAAAGTAAACAAAGTAAGACTGAAGTCTGTGTAAAACTGAGTTTTGGTTAATCACAAAGACATCTCCACATTGACGTACATTACTAGATATTATCTACTGAGACATAAGTGACTATACGAGTCAGTTACAGCTTATCTGTCCAAAGAGGACAAGGAAAGAGAGCGCAGTCTAAAAATGACCGAATAGACTCAAAGAGAAATGAAATTGAACCAAAACTGAAAATCAAATATGTCTGAGCACAGAAATGTGAAATGAAGCATAAATTGAAAGGTGAAAATACAATGAAATGTATGACACTTATTTCACTGAATAGAGTAGTTACATTAAAGAGATTCACTAAAACTGCATGTTTGAATTTTAACTGTGTAATGCCAAAGTGTGTAAGAATCAGCGACAATGGACAACTTTTCAAACTCTACATCTTGTACTAGTAATGATACAAACCCTGTGTACTATTGGGATCCATATTCATTTTAAACTGGGTCATGTTTTCTATACCTAACATTCTTAAATCATTAAAACAGTTCAGTGCCAAGCCTCCCACCCCAAGTCCCAAGCAACTGTATAAATCATTAAAAAATTATAAAAAGTAATCTGGATAATCTCATTTGTATTCGATACTCATATTACAATAGAACAAATATGACAAAGTGTGTCATCATTCCTTTCAGGTTTTGTTCCTGCCCTGGTTTAACACACAGCTGAGCCTGAACTTCACAGAGTCCTCATAACCCTACTGAACTGAATGATATGTTTATGTAGGTTTAGAGAGAGGGCAGAACCCTGCTGAACTGACTGACATGTTTATGTAGTTTTAGGAGAGAGTAAAACCCTACTGAACTGAATGACACGTTTGAGTTGGTTGAGTTTGTTTTTTCATTTTTCCCCACCACAGCTCTCAAATCATAAGCTGGATGAACATGTTCCTTCTTCTAGGTTAAAATGCAGATCACAGCCACACAAGCAGCTACCGAAGCGGCATGTATGCTACCTCTTTTAACGTACAAACAAAAGGTATTAGACATTGCAGAAATGGTCGTTGTTGTGGGATATAAAATACCGGTAAAATAAAACATAAAAACTGAACATGCCTCCCCTCCTACAATTACAGACATTTTAAGACAGTTTTAGACCTAAATATCAAAAACTAAATTTAAGACGTTCTAAGACTTTATATTTTACACGCATTTTTAAAAATCAACATATACCAGTCACCTGGACCAATGACTGTACACCTATATCACCCTAGGTTCCTATTGCGCTGTGAAAGTACCTACCCTGAAGTAGGAGCTAAAAAAGCCCCTCAAAACGGCGTTCTTAGAACTATGGCCGTTGTAAGTTCCTGTGGTGCGAACATGTAAAAAGGGGGTACTTTCTTCAACAGTTCTAAGAACAATGGAAAAGTTCCTCCGGTGCGAGAGCACCTTATGTAGGTTTAGAGAGTAGAACCCTACTGAAGTGAATGGAATGTTTATGCGGGTTTACAGAGAGAGTAGAATTCTACTGAGGTGAATGACATGTTTATATAGGTTTATAGAGAGAGTAGAACCCTACTGAACTGAATGACATGTTTATGTATGTTTAGAGAGAGAGACTGACCATCCTGACCATATCTCACTCATTTTTAACACACTGCATCTATATGATCTATAGAAGACATATGTGACATTTCTGTACTGTCTGCCCAGCAATAAGCACTTTACATGGCTACAGAAAGACCTGCTTTCCACACCCATTCTTCATTAGATCCTTGACTCTGTTATTCATCAGATATGGACGGATAACGTCTCCATCTTCTCAATTTCACTGCTGACATCTACAACAAAGCACAACACAGTCCATACAGTTCATACAGATTTATATAGGGTTTTACTGCTCATGTGGATGGATATGGGGTCCTGCACACGGCTGTGGGGTAAACTAGAGATGAGGATGTGTGGAGATCCTGACTTACCCATGCTAAACGTGGTGTTGGATTCAGTCAGCGCATGAGCCATAGCTTCCAGTAGCTTGTCTCTCAATATTATCTCAATCAGTTTCTATCAAAGTAAAAAAAAAAAAAAAAGATTCAAGTTACACAAACATGTTATTTAAAGATTCTGTTAGCCATCTGAGTAAATGTGAATTTTCCAAAGAATCCTAAATTCTAAAATCCTACATAATTTTCATCTTTGAACTCTACATGTAAACTGAACAAACCATCAGATTTCTGAACAAGTCCAGCATCCTGCTCTTTGCTTTGTTGAACATGGTGTGTTTTAATGACTCAGCATGTTGGATCAGTGCTCTCTGCTTCACCAACATGGATCTCGTTCCAACACATTCTTCAGCCTCTGCAGCAGAACAAGCAATATTTGGTTTGTATTAGCATACTTTCAAAATCACATAACTCAAGTCTTTCTGAAATTAACCACTATCCCACCAACTTACTGATGTAGCCAGGAATCATCTCTTCTCTGATGGTGTCTGTGATTGATGCATACATTTCCCTCTTTTGTTGCAAAATGAGTTTTTGAAACATTTGCTTCAGCTTGGCTTCCTGTGTATTTTTATGAGAAATCAGTAAAATATTTTATTCAAAAAACAACAGTGTATTTTGAAAACATTATCAGTTTCTTTTTTGGCTAACTATTAGTCAGCATTAGTAGAGTAACACCAAATATTAGTTACAAAGAGAAACACTTCCATTCAGAGCCTCAAGGACAAGTGGTTGTGAAACTGTGAAAGGATTCAGATTTTTTCTTCTGTTATATAGAACAATGTCTGGGACACTGGCTACTTTGCTTTGTGCCATGGTGAGGTGAGAGATAGAATAGACACAGTTCATATGTGGCAGTAATCCCAGAACAGTTAAACGCTATACTCAGTCACACCAGGGCAGCATCAAAGGGGAACAGACATTAAAATTAATTAATATAATGAATACCAATTGATCTTGGGTGGAAATTCGGCACACAGTCAAAGGTCCCAGGTGTATTTCTACATAAATATGATAAAACTAATAAAATTTATATGTTTATGATAAAACCAACTCTGCATGTTAATTCATCGACTTTTTATTTGTTTAACTTTGATTTGCTTTGAATATCCTAGTGGATGTTAGTAACTTTTTGATTATATATGGCTTTTTCAGAATCTTGCATCATCCATAATTTTATCACTTCAAAACAAAATTTACTAGAGGTAAAGGTTTGTTGATTACACTTTGTCTATACATTCTAGTAAAATTGAAAATATAATGCATCGTTAGTACTCGTCTTGGAGTAAAAGTATAGGTTTGTGCAACGGTCCTAGTACTGGATAAAAGAGTACTAGAAGGCCAACAGAAGTTTGCAAATGAAGCAATAGGGCTTTAGAGAGGAGCTACACTGTGAACATACATAGCAACTTCACCACTGTTAAATGAATTCATGAAATATTCATTGTTTCCTACACTAGTGAAAAGTGGGACACATAATAGGAAAATCTATTTTACAAATGTGCATTTTTCCCCATAGCATTTAGAGAAGACACTGATATTTTTACTGTACTTATAGCATGATGTGGCCAGGTTTTCCTGTTGACAAAATCATGTGATCCACTCGTCAGCGCAAAGGGCCCTCTAGCAGACTTTGGCGTTTAGAACTAAGAAGAACTACTTTATTATAGAGGTGTTCATATTGCTTATATAGTTTAAAATGGTTTAAAGTATAAATAATTACATAATTATTAAATAAATACAGTTTGAAGGAGAAATAATTCAAAACCTAGTGTACTTTTCGTATTCAAATTGATCAATTTTCATTTCACCGCTAAGTTTTTTATGCGCTCCTTAAATTTTCAACTCAGAAGCACATGTGGTCCTGTGCACATGTGCTCCTTGGGAAAAAAAGTAAGCGTCAAGCCCTGCATAATTTTGTTCACAGAATAAAATGGGAAGATTCAAGTGAGACGAATTTAGCCATGTGTTATTTTCCTTATGACGCTTTAATAATATATGGGAGAAATAAATCGCAATGTATCACAGGATCGAATCACAACACTTGCTGTATTGTGAAATGTAAAGAATCGCAATAATATCGTATCGTGGCCCTAATACCGTGATAGTATTGTGTCGTCGCCTCTCTGGCAATTCCCAGCCCTAGTAAACACTCTCACTTACCTCGGTTTTTAAGAAGTTCAGAATGTGAGTCATTGCTGCAGGGTTGCTATAGCCTTCAGCGACTCTGACGCAGCAGATACTGAATTCATCGATCTTCTCCAGCACTGACTGCCCAGTTTTCCCTTCATTTCTGCACACATTACATTTGACAAATGTCACATAGGGAGGTTCTGGATGAATAACACTTTTCAGGCTGTTGTTACAATACTTACGGGAACAAGGCATTATACTCCTTGTTGATGCTTTCGTACATAACTTCAGCCAAAGACTTGTTCAGGTCTCTTGTTTCTCCATCATTTGACCGGAAGTAACCTTTATTTCTGCACAAGGCTGATAGAGTCTGATGGTATCCACGTCCATCTTTTCCTGCCTACATGAGGAAATGATATTGAATATTTTTATTCATTAAAAGGATGGTAGATTTGCAGCAATTTTACATATAATACCATGAAATAACTTGCATAATGTGATCAGTAATGCTTACTGGTACATCCACTTTTTTCTTTGTAATTTCAGCACATTTCATCTCTGACTTCTCAACTCCATCTGAGAGGCACTTCTCCAGTTCACAGTAACATGGCTCTAAACGAACACTCAGACGTCTCAGTTCATCCTCCAGCTTCCTCTTCAGCTCAGTGTGCAGCTTAGATTTGTCAATATTCTGAAACACACACGACATAACCCGTTCAGTTTCTCCTCAAGATAAGACAAATTCACAGACAATGCGACGACCCCTTCAGTGACTATGAGACGTACCATCTCTGCGTTGTTATCTTTGGATGTCTGAATGAGGGACAGGATCCCTGTGGCACTGGTCAAATACTGTGCGGCCACTCTGTTGGTGTGACTGTGGTTAAGACTTCTCAGCACCTCTCTCAGGCTTGGTATCTCTTCCGTTTTTTTTTTTTTTTTTCAAAAAAAAAAGAAAGAAAAATGAAAAAAAAGAAAATACATATGGTCCTTGTCAGCTATAATAACTGTATGGACAAGTGAACCTGCTCAGTTTTTACTAATTTCATAAAATTAACAAAGTCCCTTTATGGGTGATGATGAACAGCACACACTCCTCTAATGAAAAAAAGAATGATGGCTATTAAAACTGATAATGCTCTACCTGTGTCCTCCTGTTTCAGACAAGAATCCTTCGAGCAGAACTCCCGGGAACTTACAGTAAACACTGAAATGCTTCTGATGTAATATTTCTGCAAAACAGAAAGCAATCAGTCAGCTGTATGATCACAAAAATATTTCAAAAACACAAAACATCTGCCTCTTAAGTGAGAAAAAATACCTGGAGTTGACACTCTCTTTCATAGGCTCGTTTCACTCGATCCTTGGCCATGTTATTCCTGTGCTGTATACATTTACGCTTTCTCTCTGACTCCTGGGAAATAAGGACAATAATGATTCAATTTGTATTTCTTCTGGCACAGATCTGTCATCTAATAAAGCGCTGTTGGTTTGTATCCTTTTTTCACTTACATTGTCCACTGTGATTTGCAGATCTTCATTTTTCAGTCTAAGGGATCTGAAGATCAAATATGTCATTTTTCTTTAGCTTTCTGTGGGCCATTTTAAACCTAATAAACTATACACTGTGCAGTGAACATATTCTTTAGTACTGAATACACTTACAGGGACTAAAAATTCAAGGAAAAAAAAGACTGGCTTTCTTTTCTGACCTCATGTAAGACTGGGGATCCATATTATCAGTCTTGGTGCAGATGAAAGTGATGCTGGTGCAGGCTCCTCCCTGGACCATATCTGTCATACTGCTGTTAAGGATCTCCCAGGCTGCCTTGTCAGCCACAGCTCGATTGATGTCACTCACAACCCACACAGCTGTGCACTCCCTTAACATCTGTGGATAAAAAAGGATTAGAAAAAGAGATTTTAAAAATGTTATCGCTATAGTTGTTTGTTTGGTGTAATGGAACAGATTCCTCATTACAAACAACTAGTTCAGTATAAATCCAAACTCATTTCATCTATTCAGTATGAACAACTGAATAGGTGCCAGCAGTTCCATAAACTGTCAGTGTATTAAAACACTTTTAGAATTAATTATTTTCTCAAAAAAAAAAATAGCAAAATATGACATTTTCAATGCAATTGGAACCTTAGCACAGCAAACTAAGACCTGTAGCTTTGCTAAACTAACAGCAAACATGAATAAATATGAATAATAACAAATGATACAAATAAATTCATATATGAATTTTAAAAATGGTTTGTTTAATGATGTCATAATGTAATAATGTTTGTTTAAAAACTTGCTGCTTTTGTTTTTGCTTAATTTGGCTTTGTTTTGTTTTGTATAAATACTCCTCTTTTTCTCTGGTTTGGTTGGGTGTGGAATTGTACTGTCAATGTGGTGTCCAAACTGGAGGTCTGAGACAAGAATCCTGTAGGTTCCTTCAAGTCTCTTTTTCACCTTCTTTCATTCTAATAAATTCTGGTTTCATTCTAATTGATTCTGAGCTAAGCTGCACATGCATCCAGAATCTCCTTCAGTTTGTGACAAATAAAGTCAGCAGTTACCGATTTCCACATCTCATCTCTGGTCTGATTACAGTCTCCATTTCCAGGAAGATCAACTAGCACAACATTCTCTAGAAGTTCTTTGTGATTGGGCACTTTAATTCTCACGGTCTTCACCAGTGGCCAATAGAGTCGCCCAAGATCAGACTCATGATGTTGAATGAAAGGCCTGATTTCTTCAGAGAGATCTGAGGCCTGTTTGAGCACAGAATTAGACTTATTAGGTTAATATCATTTTTCACAAATATGAGCTTTACTAACTGAGTGGAATATTGAAAATAAAAACTTAGGCAACTATTTAACATGTATTTGGAAATAAAAACACCTCACAATTGTGATGTAAAGCTACAAGATCGATCAACTGATAGATAGATAGATAGATAGATAGATAGATAGATAGATAGATAGATAGATACTTTATTGATCCTGAAGGAAATTTCGGTATCCAGTAGCTTCATATGAAACAATTCACACAAACAATAAAAAATTAGCAACAAGAACTGTAACTCACCTGAAAACATGAAACAATTTTAGTGGTTGACCTGAGCAATTCTGCAATAAAGGGTGAACGATCGTCCTTCATGAGTTCATCAAAGCTTTTTCCAGCTGCATTCTTACCATACAGCGCTTCGATCTTGTCTTCTGCCATTTTGCAGATGGTTTCATCCCTTTCCTCCTCTGCTAAAAATCCTATTAGGCTTTTTAGCTCACTTTGCCAGGCCTACAAATGAACATAAAGTATTTTCAGTATCAATTTTATTAACATAGAATGTCAGTTGTAACATTATAGTATGACTGAGATAATGTTGTAATTGTAAGAAACCTCTTTTGAGATGAATTCAATAGTTGCTGTGTACTGGTCTCTCTCAGTCCCAGCCTCCACTTGTATAATGACTGATGTACAGGCTTCGAGTGTTCCTGTAGGTAACAGCTCCGTCTCATCCAGGATGGCATTTATCAGGGAGCTTTTACCATCTCCTGTCTTTCCAAACACACCCACAGTGGTTTTCTGTATTGTTTTCTTATGCAAATCTGCAATAATGCCCCTGGACACAACAAAGTGATAGACAGATAGATAGATAGATAGATAGATAGATAGATAGATAAAGTTTGTAGTAATTATCAGCGGATTCAGGAACATTTGTCACAAAATATTACCATGTATTACTGTTAATCTGTGCTATTTTACTGAAACGATCAATGTACCTGATGTAGTTGATAAATTTTGTGTTGGCCTTAGCATGGTGCTTGATTTTCTCTTCAAGTTTGTGTTGAACCTGTACCATGATTCCTTGTGCTTGCTGTATGGCTGCAATCTCTGTAAGAGGTAAATTTAAAAGATTTTTAACAGCATAAACAATATCTGATCTTTGACAATTATCTGTAGGATATAAAACAGAAATGAAGTTTCAGGCCTTTACGCAGTGAGAGTAAATTTGAAACTCCATGTCTTTTTGCCATAGTATTCAGACCGGTATGAATAATCCTTGAGTGTAAGACTTGGATGAGAATGAATGAAGTCATAGGGCTCTTGGATGTGTACCTAAATGTCCAAGCCGTGTTGCTGATCTTGTTATCATTCAGCCATAAGCATTGTTATCATTCAGCAAACTATTGAAGAATTCCATAGTCTTAGGAAGTTTTATTATTTATCAGCATAATTAAATGTGTGGAACAGATGGTTGTAAGACAGTATTTACCATGAAATGATGATACTATCAGTGACAGAACACCTCTGTTATGGGAGTGCATGGAAACCCACAGAAGTGGCATGGCATATTTTTAATGGAAATGAAGTAGACATTTTAAATATTATTTTAAACATTGAGGCCATATGAACCCACCTCCTTTTTTCTTCTTCTTTGTTTCTTCCCCTTCATGGGAATCACTCCCTCTCTCTCTTTTCATTATGTGTTTGCCTTTTGGAAGTAATGAGCCCCCTGGTATTTCCCCAGTTTTCTCACAGGTGAGATAACTTCCCCCGTTCTCCTCCACCATCTGGTCAATCTTCTCTAAGAGTTTAAGGACCTGACTCTGGTCAAACCTGTAAATCTTATCAAATATGTGATGTCTCATCTTACACTCTTTTATGATCAGGCCTAAAGGGTCTTCTTTTTCACCAGTGTAAGATGCAGAGATGTGTCGTGCACTTCTAACAGTAGTTAATACAATGGTATAGTTCATGGCCTCATCGCTGAAAGAGTTCAGTATGGCTTTCACTTTGTTTCTGTCCTCCTCTGTGAAACTGTCAGGCTGCAGCACCAGTATAAACACATGAGGTCCTGGATCAGACAGGTACACACACTCTTCCACTGCGACTGAGAGCTCATGCGGTGTGAGTTGAGGATTAAACAGGTCGGGAGTGTTGATGAGTGTGATGGGTCTTCCCTCCACCTGTCCTCTGACTCTCTCACTCAGGTGTTCTTCAGAAACTTCAGGAGCTTCAGTCTGAAATGCATCTCTTCCCAGGATGAGGTTTCCCACACGGCCATTGTCCAGTTCATTTTTCCCCAGCAACACAATCCTTACTGCGAAGGAGTGACAAGATGACAATATAACCTTCAGTATTCATACACAATTGATCTAAACCACTGAAATTAAAGTCGAGCAAAACGAAGGTAATTTCTTTTAGAAACTATGAACTTCGGTAAATTTATCTGTTTGATTTTAGTCGAAAACAGCCTTCGTTCAAATACGCGCTAAAATAACTTACATTTTGGCGGTGCATCCATGCTGTGTTTTCTGTCAGCTGTTTTGCTCAGCACCTGAGCTTTGGAAAAATGTCCGTGCTTTTTATGCAAGCCAAAAATATCGTCGTCAGCTGAATAAGGTGAACTCGAATCCATTTAGATGTCCCAACCAAACGTTATGTCAGACAAATTCAAATACAGTGTCTCATTGAACCTAAGCTTAAATCAGTAGGCTGTAGAAGAGCTATATGGTTTCCCGCTCAAGTTCCCTGAAAACGAAACTTAAGCAGGGCCAGGCGTGTCTGTTATTACGGCAGCCGAAGAGATTCCACTCCATGGTTTTAACAATCGCCAAGCCACCTCAGTTCATAAGGGCAGATTTCCTTTTTTCCCGCTTAGCTGAAACAATATTGCCCGGCCCCTTGAAATGAAAATAATAACGGGTAAAAACACTG
The DNA here is from genome assembly GCF_902362185.1 of Chanos chanos. Lineage (NCBI taxonomy): Eukaryota > Metazoa > Chordata > Actinopteri > Gonorynchiformes > Chanidae > Chanos > Chanos chanos. Next base: position 16,686,933 of record NC_044510.1, read on the forward strand.
AGGACTTAGACGTCCCTTCACCTGGCCAATTGCCGGTCTCCCCTCTTGTTATTCTGAAGCACCGGGGTGGATTTAGAAGTCCTCTTCCAGTCGCGCATTTTCTTTGCAGACCAAAACAGGCAAATTGGTTGACAAATGAGATGAGAAAACAGCGTCTTTAATTTTTTCCCCCTTCTTTTTCTTTTTTGGTTTAAAATGATTATTATTTTTTTAAAACCAGTTTTAATGAAAGTGGTTTTTTTTCCCGTAGTTTTATAGCCTGCAAATTAATATTCATTTGTTTTGTTGAACTTAAAGAATAGTTTATGTCTGCCTATTTGCTTTTGCAGCTTACTTATGTTCCTTGTTGTTATTAGCCAAGTAACGTCTAGTATCCCAGTAACGAATCAAAATTCAAATTTAAATGCAATGGAAGCTTTTTTAAATATTACATGTGTAACGTTCTTAATTCTTCTTCTACTTCTGCGTTGTGATTTTTTTTAAACAATCTCTTCGAGACATTAAAATTGTTGATCACTGCCGCTTATTTGCAGTACTCTGACAATAACAAAAACCTTTTCAGGACCTTCGCCGACTAGTAACATTAAAACACCATACAAAAACTCTCTGTGACATCGATTACAGACTGGGGCAAACACAGTGTTCAAAATGTATAACTAATAACACTATATGTACACTATATAATTTTATATATGTATAAAAATAATAATGTATGAAACAAAAAAATGTACCTGACAATAACAAAAACATTTTCAGGATCATCGCCGACTAGTAACATTATAACACCATACAAAAACACTACAAAGGAAGAAATGTTAGCTTGCTGCATTGCCAAGTGACAGTTGGTCAAACAGCTGATATGAATATGCTAATCACTTCACATATAAATACGCTGCTGAATGAAGATTGAAAACTCTATAAAAACCGTTACAGTTCATCAGCTTGTTCTTTGGTATTATTTATTATGAATAAAAAAAGAAAATAACTTAGATATGATTCTTGACAGATTAGACTGAATACATTAACAGGTGATTTAACTTTTCAACCTACCTGTGTGACATGGATCGCAGACCGTGAAGAAGAGGCGGAGTTTTACTTCCAATGTCTGCATGGGCACAAGGGGCGGGGTCTCAGGCTCAAAGAGAAAAACAATGCACGTCAGGTGGAATGATACATTAATCTACTACACTTGTATCTTTTGCATATCTATATTCCCGTCATTGCCCCTGAAGACAATCACGTTGACTACTTCAGCATGGCGTTCGGTTCTTCAGCAGGGGTTGTAGATCATTAGTTCTAGTAAGCCTATTATAAAATAATCTCTCTTCTATACCTTTTCGTTAGCCTACTAGTGCTAGCCATCATCAACTGAGTGATCAGTGTGATTCAGGTCATTAGAAAGCTACATGTAAAGTGATGCTGCACTGTGAAACAACAATATATTCTCAAACACGTATAGTTATTTGATATGACTTTGTTGGGGCCGGTATTAAATCTAGTTGCTCCTCTCTGAGTTTACAGTAACCAGTTCTGTTTTTTTTTTTTTCTTTTACACTCTCCTCATTGCTAATTGAAAAGTTGGCGTACAAAGTTAGTTACATGTTGTATCACAGTGCAATATCGCTTTATAGATTAGTCATTGATTGGAATTTCTGTCCCATGTCAACAGTTTCACCAACATCTGCACTGAATGGCCTGGAAGTGTCCACAATGCAAGGGTTCTTATAAATTCCCATATCCATGCAATGGCAGTAAGTTTTTTCTGTCCCCCCTGCTTGGAGACAGAGCACATAATGGCAGGTTTTGTAACAACATACAGAAGGGGTAGAAATGGGTAGACTTACACGTTATAACATCTCTTGTAAATAAGTTTAACTCATCTTATATTTCCATCACCTAGGGACACTGGAGAGATAAACAGTGTCCAAGTACCCATCATGCTGCTTGGTGACCCTGCTTACCCCATGTGAAGCTGGCTGCTCAAAGAGTGTAGTGACACAGGTAACCTGACAGAGCAAAGATACTTTAACGAGTGACACAGCAGGGCTGGGATGTCTGTGGAGTGCGGGTTCGGCCGACTAAGGCCGGAGATATAGTTGCCTTTAACTACATTGTTACGTCCCTGCGAGTTAGGTCTCGGGACTGTGGGAGGTAACAAAAAAACTTTAAAGCGAGGGAAAAAAGATAGATGGGAAACGGAAATACTTGAGTTGTGAATTTATTTATAAGTCAAGAAAAGAGAAAATAAAGGGTTACTACAAAACCAAAAGTAATAGCCAAAACTACTTCCTCCACGCTGCACACAGCATAATCACCATCATCAGAGGCTACACTTTAAACACACAGCATAACTGCTGTAATCACACAATAGAATACACACACACACAGAGATCGCTGTAATAGAGAGTTACAAAGTGCGCGAGCGCAAACACATGCACACACAGCGTTAACACTAGGTCTCCCCAGGTCTTTTAAAACAGCCGGTTCCGGAGAACAATTAAGCACCAGCACTGTTAACCACTCATGGCAACGATGAGCACAGGGGAGGGCGGTACCTAGGGAGAGACATAAAAAAAAAAGAAGAAACACACCCCAACACGACAGCCTTAATATACATGCTTACATGTGCATGTTGGCTGCCTCCCGTATCCTGCGTCCATTTGGAGCATCAGTTGCGTACATCCTTAGATGCAACACACACATGAACGGTAGGGGCTGTATGGGGATGTGACTCGACAGGGTCAGTGGGCACGTCAGCAGTAACAAAAATGGCAGAAAGTTTTGAAGACAAGCTGTGATGTGCCCTCTAGTTAAATCCCCCAGTAACACGTGTAGTACGTAGGCAAGTATGTGCACAATTACATTCACGACGCAGCCAGTTGTATACGCCAAGGTGTGATTAAAAAGTAAAAGTAATCTCACTCTGTGTCTCTGCTTCGTTAGCGTTACCTATCAACACATTCTTTCTACTGTTTGGCTGCTAGCGTGCTAACACCAGCTTAGCCTTCTTGCTAACCTTACTTACACAGCAATAGTGTGCCGATAGTTAACGTTTATCTCCTTCTTTAAGCCTGGTCCTCATTCTGCCTCAGTTGCACAACATAACCTGCACTATGGTCATCCCTCTGTCAATAGCAATTTGGCTTTTCCCATTAGCGTACTCTCACACCCTCGCAGACCACTTCGGTCTAAATTTAGACAGCCCATATCTCACAACAACTTAGTTCCAATTCAACTGACCCCCTCTTCCGATTTGATCATTGTAAGCCCAACAACCCTGAAGTTAGGTTTTATTAATATTAGATCACTCTCCCATAATGCCTTGCTGATCAGTGATCTTATCATTGATCTTAGCCTTGACATGATGGGTTTGTGTGAAACTTGGTTGAAGCCAGATGTTTATTTCTCTTTAAATGAAGCCTCACCCCCCAACTATTCCTTTTCACATGCTGCTAGAGCAGTGAAGAAAGGTGGGGGTGTAGCCCTAATTTACAGCACTGAATTCTCTCCTAGCATCTTTAATGCACCAAACTTTGCCTCCTTTGAGCTGCTCTCCATGCAGCAATCCTGCACTAACACATCCTTCCTTAAAGTAGTGATCTATCGGTCCCCTGGGCCCTATATGTCAGGGAAAACAGGGAACTCAGTTGCAGACTCACTGATGAATAAATAAAATGTTTGTGCCAGGCAGAAGTCTTTCAATACACTAGGCAGAAAGCGGAATCCAAAAAACAAGCAGAGGTCGTACCACAGAGCAGTCAGAGGGAGGCAAACAATCCAAAACGGCAGACAAAGGCAAAATCCAGAGACAGGCAAATGTTCAAAAGCAGGTACAGGGCAAGGCAGGCAGGCAGGCAGAAGAGGCAAAATCCAACAGGCAAAAAGTAAAAAAAAACAGGCAGAGGTCAAGAACAGAAAACAATCAGGATAACAAAAGGCTAGGACGACACACTGTGGAAGGCAGTACGAACTGACAAACAAAGGGTAGAACAGGCAGGGTTTAAATAGACAGACTAATTACTACTTCAACGAGACACAGGTGAGCACAATAAGTGAGGGGCGGGGCCAGGGCACATGGAAGACCAAAATAAACAAAAGCACATGACAAAACCAAAAACAAATGACAGCTGTCACCAGACCTGACCAGCAGGGGCACAATAGAGAGCAGGTCACGCAGGAACCCTGACACTATAGTCAATTTCTAGATGAATTCTCTGAATTCATCTCTAACATTATAACTACGGTGGATAAAATCCTTATAATGGTGGATTTTAATATCCACATCATTAACAACTCTTATTCTCTTAATAAAGCATTCACATTTATTTTAGACACTCTTGGCTTCAACCAATACATCTGCGAGCCCACTCATTCCAATGGCAACACCTTAGATCTTATTCCAGCTTGCAGCCTAACTATCTCTCATGTGGTTGTGTTTCCCTATTCCACTGCCCTCTCTGACCATTTTCTCTTTACCTTCCAGATCACTCTCCTTCTGTAGTTTCTACCGTGGTTCGTTGCTGCTGCCGCATTAATGCTTCCACCACTGCCGTGCTCGCTAACCTGCTTCCCGCTGCCCTCACCTCCTTCAGTCATCAACAAGGGTCTTTGAACGCCCTGAGGGACAGTATAAACTGTACAATCCGTAATGCATTAGATATTGTAGCACCATTAACGCTAAAAAATAGGCGTAAATATATAACACCCTGATTTAATAACGATACACGTGTGCTGAAGCAAGTGTGCAGGAGATTAGAACGAAACTGGCGCACCACTAAACTAGAGGTCTTCTGCCTCGCCTGGCATGATAGCCTGATAGCCTATAAATGCGCACTCTCCACAAATCCGCCTATTATTCCAAACTAATTAATCTCAACAAAAACAACCCGCAATTCCTATTTGATACAGTATCAAAATTGACCCAGAATCACTCCCCTCAATCCAGATCTATTACCCCATACGACTTTGTCAATTTTTTCTCGCAAATAATAGACTTAATCCGTTGTGATACTCAAAGTAATCTACAAAATCAACGCGCCGATATACTCTTCATACTCTCGCACTGCAAAAAATCAGACCTGTTACTGATTTAAGACCACATATGAAAGTGGCCCAAATCGGAAATGGAAAGATCAGATTCAATGTGATCTGTACTATTCACATTGTCATGAAAAAAACAGGTCTGAGTCACAGTGGAGCAAAAAATCAGATTTGGGTCACTTTTGCCTGGAGTGTGAACGTAACCTATGTCCAAGTTCTCTGTGGGTGGTTGTCTAAGATATTCTGAGATATGTACAGACATAGATGGGATAGTGCCAAAAAAAAGAGGGGAGGAAAACCCTTAATGGTGCTTTGCGAAACACGAGGAAAGGAATGCTTCATATCTGGTTATATGTGTTGTATTCAGGACAAAACATTGTCTAGTCAGAATACACTAATGATATGAGATTCCATAACAGCTTGACCACACGTATGATTGTGTTTATCTACAGTGAGACGTGTTTGTCTGTGTCTAAAGTGTAATCGTCATGCATATTCATAAAGTTTAACTTGTTCACTAGGATGCATCATTTACACATCCAACAACAATCGTTTATTTAGTCCTGTTCTCTTTAATACCCTAATACATTTGTGCTGCCTCCATAAAGTAAATATATACATTATCTAAAGTTCACAGCTAAACACACATGGAAAATCATCTTAAAGTTTATTTAAAAATACAGTCATATTCTTACTGCTTCTTTGAAAATACACATAAAAATTACATTAACGTGTGTAATACAATAATTTTTAATATGTTCAATTATCTCATGATAAAATACTAAAGAACAAAAACACACATACTAAGTAAAATCCAGATCAAAAAGCTTTTCATAACACAAGTAAAAATTTGATAGTTGCTGATTAAATTGTCGTTTAAGGATTAAAATGAATCTATGAAGGTTTTTTTGTTTGTTTGTTTTTGGTAACCATAAAATACAAACAATGAATCCCTAAATCACCATAATCAGTACTGATTTAATGCATGTCAATCTTTTCATTGCTGGAAATATATAAACTAAATAAACCACAAAATATAAACTAAATCACACACACACACACACACACACACACACACACATACATCCTCACTATTCATTCCCTTTTTAACACATCAGTGGTAATGTAAGTAAACCAGTTAAAGTGTGAAGGATTACACAACTGCAGGACATCTTGTCTTATTAGGTTATTAGGCAATGTAATTATGATAATGGTCAACTGGGAAACACAAGGAAAAGATTTTTTTTAAAACTGAGTAATTAATATTCTCTAATTACAATAGAATTATATGAATGTAAGGTGTGACAAGAACTAGGTTTCACAAAAGACTGAGGTCTGTCCTTATCATCATGCATATTCTCAAAGTCCATCATTTAGTTCTGTTCTCTTTAACAGTCTAATGTATCAGTCCAGCCAAACAAAAGGAAATGTACAGAATCTGAAAGTCTGAGCAGTATGTGTGTTATGACCCCGTCTGGGTGGGGTTAATATAAATGTGTGGAACTCCCTCCTGAACTTGCCACCAGCGTAAGCACAACAACAACACCAACCCAGAGGATTGCCAGTCAGTTTTTTTTAGTATTATTATTACTAAAGACTTCAGCAAAAGATTTCAGGGGTGGGCGAGGCCAAAATAATAAACAAAACACCTAACCAACTTAAACAGGAGAAAACATGAGCAAAACAAAATGGCACCTACCCCCTACCAGTGCTGACTAATGATGAACAGAAAAGTATTTAACAACACAACACGACGATACAACTATATACAAGCCATTCTCGATGTGGACACATGAGACCACATCTTCTACACAACAATTTAAAACCAGTAGTTCGCGTGGCGGCAGAGGTTTGGCAGGAGGATGAGCCAAGCAGTGCCTTGTGCAGCAGACATCTTTTCAAAATTCCCTCAACCGTCTTCCAGCCAATTACAAACCACCAGCGGTCTGGGAAGGACATGGGGCTGGAGCAAGAGTAGGAGATAGTGCGAGGAAGAAAGAGAGGGAGAGAAAAGCACCAAAACAGAAACAACAAATACGTCCCAGGACGTAACACATGAATCAATACACAGAAAGTTTGGAGTTTCTGACATCTGATCTGATCACAGTGAAACATTCTATTATTGTATTCCTCATGCTTTAGTCACTGCGATTACATATTTATTTTTTCAGTATTGTCCATACTGTAGAATGTCCTCTTTTACATGTATTTATCCAAACTCTCAATGGCGTCCTGTTTCGTGTAGTTCCACCATTCACTAGGAATCTCTCCCTTCCCTTGGAAAGTTTTGTTGTAGTGCTTTTCCAGTTCATTCTGAAATCGGCACATAAACCACTTCCAGTACGGCAGCTCAGAGAGGTCAGGGGTGATGCTCCAGTCAGAGTATGGTGGACCTGCGCTTCTATATTCTTTGAAAAGAAATTCTTCGTTTAAGTCTGGTGATGTGCGGAACCCCTTCTTACTTGCTACTGAAGTTGTGCAAAACTCAACTAAAAAATTAGTTGTATCTTCATAATAACTCCCATTAACTCCACCTGAGCGATGGAAAGGCACACTGTGATCCTCTGTGTGCCCCTCTATAGTGTTGGTACAGATGGCTTTACAGAAGGGACACTTTTCCCAGCAGCACTGACAGAAGTGTTTGATGAGAATCTCATCAGGCCTCTCCCTGAACATCTCCATGTTGAGATCAGACAGACTGGTGAAGCTGCTGTTCAGCTCTTCAATCACTGTGTTGAGTTCTCTTTTCACCACCTCCTCCAGAAAGTCAAAGTCAGTGATGTCCTGGCATGTTTTACTACTGAGGTGATCTTTACTGTATTCTAGTTCATCAGTGAGACTGTCTGAAAAGTTCCGCAGCCACATGTTAGCATCTCCTTTCTTTCGTTTGACTTGAGCTGTTGCTGTCTGTGCTGCTGTGATTATGCATTGCTGTTTGTGTTTAATGTGGCCTTTAATCCTGGTGAGGGCTTTGGGATTATCTGCCGTCATGTACTGATTAACTTTATCTCTAATGAAATTCTCAAAGTGTTCTCTGGGATTGTGGATGTACAGCATGAACTTGTCAAAGTTCTCCTCTTCAGCAAGTGACTTCAGAATGTGTTTCTCCAGGTTAGATCTGTTCCCATTGAATGCTGGCAAATTTGCCCTGATTTCTCCAGCTAAATCATTGGCTGTCTGATTGTACACACTCTTCAGGATTGGCTCTCTTAGTCCACTACAGATTAGGCCACCAAGCACCTCAGCAGCTGTCACACCCTGGCAGAATCCCTGGAAGACATTAAAATACTCAGGTTTCTTTTTCGCCAGGTATATCTGTGGATCATTCGCTTCTCTAAAGGCTTTGTAGTGCTCAGCAAAAGCATCACCTGCACGCTCACACACGTGGAGTAAGAGATCCACCATGAACTCTTTTTTGAACACATATTTGGGGGATTCATGCTTTGAAACATTTTGTTTGACAAATTGTATTATTTCTTGAATATAGCTGATATTGTAGCCCATCTTTGAAACAGGTTTTGACGTCACAATGTCCATACTTTGATGGATGATACTGGTTATTAATGTTTTTATTGAGTCCTGTTCTTCTGATGTTAGGGGTTTATCCTCTGATGATTTCAGCTGGTACCTCTTTGTCACATAACTGGAATGATCAGTCAACCTGTCAATGATTTTGTACTCTTTACATCTTTGCCTGGTGTGAACAAGGTTCCATTCATAGCTCTCACTGAGGATGCTGATCACATCCTTTGATATCTCAGTGTCTTTAACTGGAGGAATGTCGTGTGTTAAGCCTTCGACCCACATTTCCCAAACTGTATCAAACTCTTTCCTCAGCTCATTCTTGTCACTGGCCTTATGTTTTAGCTTTGAGCCAAATGATTTGCTCCTTTCAAACAGTTTTGCCTCATACAATGTCTTCTTTTCACTTAAAGTTTTGAAAACTCTCCTATGAATAATAATGTCATCCAGTTTTCCTTTGGCTCTTTTCACAAGGTCATTGTGAACCTCCTTAATTTTCTCTTGAAATTTTCCCTTCCACTGAATCAGGGTTTCCTTTTCTCTGCTCTCCTCAAAGTATTGCTTCATTGATTGTTCCACATTTTGAAGTGTCTTTCTCATTTCATCTACAAGATCCGTTTCTTCAACTCTGTGAAGTTTTTGGTTGTTTATTCTGGTGTGTAGTTTGTCCTCAGTACTAAGCATAGCACTCCTGAGACTCCAGGTCCATTTTCCATACTCCTCCTCTAGTTTCCTATACACTGCGATCTCCAGTGAATTTTTGAAACTAAAAACAAAATTCTCATTCAGCAGTGCTTCCCAGAGATTTTGAATGCGTAGTTTGAATTGTGATAATGTCATGCACTGAGACTTTGTTGCTCGCGAGAGAATATCCATCTTCAGTTCCTGAACATTGTCACTGTAATGTGGGTTTGGTGGAGCCATGGGTGGGCTGCCCTCCCAGAGCTGAGCAAAGTACTTCACATCTCTCTGTACATCAAAAGAAATGACATCACTGAAACACTCTGCATCACAGACTTCTTCTTTCGCAGCTAACTTTGTCATCTCATCTAGTTTCTCTTGCAGTCGTCTCCTTCCCTCTTTGTTCTTCTCTCTTGCTGTGATGTCTCCAACATTCTGATGGACAAACACACAGCTGGGAGACAGTCTGACCTTCTTCATCCTCAGGAAGGCCTGAACAACAATCTGAAGGATATCTTGCATCTCAGCAGGGTTCTCTCCCATGATATTGATCAATGTCAGGTTTCCAAGACCAACAACAAATGTGGCCAGTTCATTGTCATGGTGTTGTGTTGATCTCCCAGCCAGTTCTAAAGCTCTAAGTCCTTCAGTGTCAACAACTAGAATGTAGTCAAATTTCAGTTCTTCCTTCATCTCCTCTGTGACTCTGACCAACTGCATGAAAGCTCCTCTGGTGCACCTGCCAGCACTGACTGCAAACTGGAGTCCAAACATGGCATTCAGCATTGTGGATTTCCCAGTGCTCTGGATACCCAAAACTGAGAGCACAAAGACTCTCTGGTCTCCCAGTCTTTTGATGACCTCATCTAGAACAGCAGTAACCCAGATTAAAGGAACATGAGCAGCATCACCATCCATTAGCTCCATTGGGTGTCCAGAAATCATGAGTTTGGCAGCCAGATGAGGAAAGTGAGAGAGGTCTTTTTTTTTGTGGTCTCTTTCATAGAGTGATCTCCAGCACTCATACAACTGTCCCATTTCCCTCATGATGTGTTCCAAGCCAAATGTTGCTGCGCTCAGTTTGTTTGATATTTTTTCAAGTCGTTTCTGATCCTCTTTGAGTTGCTCTGATTTATTACGTGTCCTCTTCAAAATCAAGACTTGTTTCCACTTTTCATCATATTCATGATTGAGCTCTGATAGTTTATCTGAACTGAAGTCATCTAGGAGGATCCCAACCCACCTGATAAAATACATTGCCTCTCTGACTGTCATTGAATGTAGATTTGAAACAAATGCGTCCACAAGACAACTAGATCCACATACATTTTGCTGATATCTTAGTATCTTCATGTCCTGTTGTATGGCATTCTTATCAATCTCTAAGTTGTTTCCCTGAAGTCGATGGAGTTCTTTGTTTTTCTGACACCAGTCATGCCACGGTTTTCCCTGACAAGGCAGATATTTCTGTTTTATAGAGGACAGTTCCTTATCCTTCAGCCGATTAATCATCTCGTCTGCTGCCTTCCTCCCTCTTTTACAGTCCTTGTCATCCTCATCCACTCTGATTCCACTGCACTTTTTCAAAGTTTCAAGTTTAAATGTGGTATTTGACCTTTTGAGCCCTTGTCTGATAGCAAACTTAAGATCCTCTGATACATCAAACTGGTTTCTGTCTTTCAATCCAAGTTTAAATTTTCCTTTATACCCATTAACAGTGCTGTCCTCTTCAACTAATACGCAAATGAGAGGCCTGGGAGAGTCCGAGAGCTCTTTCAGGATCGCCTTACTTTTGTCATTTGCCTCAAATGTGGATATAAGAACAACACTGACTGAGGCCATCTCAGTTAGGAGCTTCCTCTGATTGCCAGTGACAGCTGCATCACCATGGAGATTACAGAATGCAACACAATCCGAGAAATGATCAGTGTCTTTTCCAGAGGGACAATACCAGGCAATCTCAACAACCCCATCCATCAGAAGGCATGCCTTACTGTTTCCACGGCACTGCCGATGAAAGAATGTGTTGTGTTTCTCATTTATCAGACTGTTCATCAGCTGAGACTTGGAGGAAGATGGAGTGCCAAGCCTGAAGAAGAACACCATTGGTGTTTCTGCCTTGTAGACTGGTTGACTGTTGCTGATTATCTTGCCAGACTTATCAACTGATGTCCAGCTCTTCTTGATCTGGTGAAATGTCCACAAAGGAAACTCAATCTGTTGGGTGAAGGGATTGGGCACAAGCAGAGGCAGGGCATACTGACACTGTGACAGTTTAGTCACCATGAACTGCTGGAGGAACCTGTCAGCACAGTGAAACACTGCCATCTGAACATCCATGGGGTGGATATGAGATGGTTTCTTTGCCTCACTAGCAGATTTTGGGTTAAAAATAGAGGCAAAGAAATCACTGCCTCTTTCAAGGCCTGAAGCTTGCACTCCTCCTGGTTCTACAGTGGAAGTCCCTGTGGTTTCTTCTCTTACCAGAGTGTACCTTGCCCTGTAGTCCATTGTGAAAAGCCTTTGTAGGAAAATTTGCACCATTGTCTTCTTTGAGCAGGGCTCCTTGTGCTGTGAGGGAGATTTTCTTATTTCCAGAAAGTCATCAGTTTTCAGTTTATCTTCATACTTGCCAGTAAGGTTAATGCTGTTCAGCAGTTGATTAATTTTTTGTTCTTTATTTTCCTTGCTGATGAACTCTTGTAATTTCCCTCTCTTTGGTGCGTGTTGAGATTCTTCACCCTTATACATAAATATCAAACAGTTAATTTATTGGCACATTTCATAAGACGAGATTACAAATTTTATATATCTAGCAAAATACACTGAATCAGAATTTTATTTAATGCCCTAAAATTTGATCTTCTTACCTAATTTGATTCTTACGTAATGGGGCATATTTATATTACTAATCAACTAAATGATAATCAAATATAGAGGAATAGTTGCATATAGTGGAACATGCATAAATTAACAATATCATTGTGCAGCTGTGCAGTTCAACAAATTAGCATGATACACATTAGGCAGGGATTGAAAATAATAATAACAACCTTGAGTTGCTCAATCAAATTTGTTCTAAGAGGTGAAACATGACATAGTGTGAAAGTACTTTCAAATAGATATGACGTGATGTGCTGTAAATGAAGACTGTTTTTCAAAATGTAAACATGTCCTTGTTTTTTTGCTGTGTTTCAGTTTTGATGGCCAAGGTACTGCTGTAAAGTTAACACTTAATGAACATATGAGGGGAGTGGACCGAGCACTGAGCCTTGGATACCGAAGTATATACCATTTGATGGATGGTATGAAAGGCAGTGGAGAGGTTGAGCATAATAGGAAAGCTGAAGGAACAAGAACTATATTGAAGCTGATAATATTATTATAATTATTATCACTTATAGTTGTGAGATGTTTATTTCGCCTAATTAATGTAGAAGCACTTTGAGTAATGGCCACTTATATGTACATTGTGATACACTAAGTCACTGAGACAGTGATTGTTGAGATGCTGAGGCTCTGAGAGTCATGTTCTCAGGCACTATTAGGTCAACTCTGAAGTGTTTAGATCAATACACATCACCCAAGAGACTGTTAAAACCTACACTAACACTTATATTGGCAATTGACTAATGTGTTGTAATTCATTGTTGCATATGCCAAGAAAGGAGATTAAAATATTTTAAACACATATACATGCCCAGTAAACTTTATTGCCCATATGTAAAACACAATGAATAGTGGTGGGCAGAGATAATGTGCAGTTTATAAAAAAAAGTGTACAATGCTGTCAAATATACTCATTATTACTCATTATGAGGTCCTATAAAGATTTTTTTTTACCTGACTCTTTGCTGTCCTATCTTCTTCATCTAAATGTTGCATTAAACCATCTTCTGAGAAAAGATAAAGAGAGAACATGTATGACTGTTTTTTTGAAAAAGTGAACTGAAGTATTGAGAGTTATATAATTTAACTGACCTGAGTTTGATCTTGTCTTCTGATATATTCTTTGGCTTTTAGAATATTTTGTCAGTATTTCTTTTGCTTTTAACTCCTTTTTATACATCTCACCAGTGTAACAGGCCTGTTTGTTTTGAGAGATTAGTCTGTCAATCCTTTCCAGCAGTGTGCTGATTTCTGATCGGTTGTTTAGTCTCTTATCACAGGTGTAATATCTTTTTCCACATTTCTGAACTATCTGTTCAAGAACAGCATTTTTCTTGAGATCATCTATGACTGTGTCTTTTTGATCTTCAGTCTCATAGGTGAAGACAATCATCACAAAGTCCAGAGACTTTTCACCAAATGTTCTCTGTAGCCAGTCCAGTACCATCTTATCCTCATCTGTGAGCAGGCCTAAGGGTAAGACATAGAGGAAGACGTGGATTTCGTGGTCTCTCAGTAAGTGGCTGATGTGAGTGTCAGTCGACTGCTGGGGAAGTTCATGCAACCCAAGCATGTTGATCACTGACACACAGCGTCCAGACACCTCTCTAGTTCTGGGTGTGATCTGACTGAGATCCAGATAAAGTTCCTCTTCTCCCAACAGAATGTTTTCTCTTCCAAACCTTAAAGCTCTGGTATTCCCGATGAGAGACATGGTGAAATTACTGAGCTGTTGATCTAGGAAGAAAGTAAACATCAAGAGTTTAGCATGCTTTTCCACTATAAAGTTAATTCTGGTGTGATTAATGCATTGACGGTGCCACCCAGTAGTCATGACATGACTTAATTACATGCTTGTCAACACGGGTCTCCAAACGACATGTCCTGAAAAGACCTGTTGGAACTCAGAAGGTCAGAAACGAAGCCTTGATGTCACATGACCTCTATTTCTTCTATTTTGTTTGTTAGCTCAGGCATACTGACAACTTGTATTTTCAAGCTATGATGGTTCCATAAGGTAACTCAAAGACTGAGAAACAGTTGAAGTTGACTGCTGATTAGCTTATATCAATACCATTGCCTTGGTGGCTCACTAGAATCTTCTGACCGTAGTCTTAAATGTTTCACTGAACCTTTCAGTTATTGTATTGCATGTGAGATGATATGACGTCAACGTTAACTGCCTCATACTTAGTGTATATACTGCTTGAACACTGATGGGTATGTCCAACCTACTGTACAGAATCACAAGTGCCTCAAAAACTGTTTTAGCATTGAATGTTTGTGACCACTGCATGAAAAGTGGTGTATTCAGAAATATCCGGACAAAGTAAACTTCTGCTGTTTGCCGGAGGTACTGGGATGCCTGCCGAACATTGAAAACTCCCGCAAATGTCCGAATACAGCTGTTAGATGGAGGTTTTCGGGCATCCGCGTGACCACAGTCGTAAGCTGATGGCTTGGCCTTTCAAATGCTAATAACAGTCAGTGGTCTAGATGGGACTGGGTACAGAAGCCTGCCCCCTGGCCAGAGCTAGTGTTCTTTAAACTGAGGAAGAGGCTGCCATATGGAAGAACGAATCAGTAGATATAGCTTCTGAAGAGGAGGATGCTATCTTGGATGGAAGGCCAGCGTGGGTCCCCCCACCTAGCACAGAGTTGTCTGCACTGTGTGGAGAATAGACTGGACAAAGACCAAACATATGTTGTGAATCACCATGCATGAGCTGTTGCGGATAGATTCACAATGGAGACCACGGAAGCTGGGTTGTTCTTGGGAATGCTCAACATTTAGAGTTTCATTTATGCTCCCAAAAGGCATTTATATTATATACTATGATATTACAGTATATTCTGCTCTAATGTATTCTATTCTGTTATATGTTGTACATTGCTATATATATATATATATATATATATATATATATATATATATATATATATATGTGTGTGTGTGTGTGTGTGTGTGTGTGTGTGTGTGTGTGTGTGTGTGTGTGTGTGTATGTATATGTGTGTGTGTGTGCGTGTGTGTGTGTGTGTATATATATATATATATATATATATATATATATATATATAAAATTGTCAATTTATATGCCTTATAATTTATATTATATTGTATTTTCTTTATTTATAATAATATCGTGTAATTCATTTTTGTTTGACAGACTATCAATACAATCTACCTATGAACATAAAATAACACCACCAATAATAATAATAATAATAATAATAATAATAATAATAATAATAATAATAACAATAATATGAATAATATAAACCATATGAAATCATGTCTGGGGACACACAATGGACCAATGGGGAAGGGTTTTACAGGAGGGGCAAGACATTGCTCCACCAATCCAAAGTAAGACTTTTGACCAATTGCAGGATACCTGGTGGCCCAAGGTGTGAAGTGCAAATGTTCCCTTCCAAGCACCCCCAAGGGATTATTCACCATGGCAACTAAGGGCTCTAGGCAGACCGACAAACCTGGTACATATTCAAGAGCATTCCAAGCCGTGTAACAGAGCTGCAAACTGCTGGATACAGCTGATTAACTGTGGAGTATCCGGGAATATACAAGAGTATTTCAGTTCGGTTACACCTCTTTTCACACAGTGCATGAGGCACTGTCCCTGGATGCCTTGTTGCTTCGTTCACTGGATTCAATTTGTAATGAAGTCCTACTTCATTTGGGGAATAAACTGAGCTGACTAGATCCACTGCAACTTGCTTAAAGGATTGTTCAATCAGTTGCATGTTTTGTACTTGCACTTTGGACTTTCTGTTTCTGTGAACGGTGTCCTGACACATAGTACAAGATCAGCAGATCAGTCATTCCTGTTTGGAAGAATTTGGGTGAGATACTATCCTAAGTTTTACATGGCCTCACATAGTAAAGTTATGGGCAATGGAGAACCACTATGTGTAAACCTATGCATCATTATCTTAAGGTGAATATGTAACCCCTGCAAAATAGCCTATCGTCCTCCTCTAAGAATATTTTCTCCTTACCATCATTCAGTAATTGCAGGCTTTGTTCTTGTCCCATGTTGCATCTTTGCTCTACATCTCAATAGCTGCTCTCTGCTCTCTTTTCTCTGCTCTCTGCTCACTCTCAATCCAGTAATTTCTGTTGATTTATGGATTTATGGTAAACCCTCATTGTCTTAAACAAGATTGAAAATATATTCTGATAAACTGAGCTTTGATCAATTTTTTTGTGTATCAGTGTTGATGTTTGTAGTGTAATGATATATTAACGGAATAGTTAATACTGCAGGCTTATAATTAAGGAACTGGCCAGCTTATAATTAAGTCTTGACCAGTTGCCAAGACAACTGTTAAAGTTCTGTCTGTATGCATCGATACCTCATAAGTTGAGCAGTTCTGTCGGAGTTTGCACATCATCTGTGTTGTCTATCCTGAAATTCCTTTTATTAAACAATTATCAATCACATTGGGTTGCTCTGTTAATTCACTAAACATTAAAATCTTGACCTTTGGCAAATTATCCACTTTGCTGCTTAGGGGTCACATGCAACTGTATCCCTCAGTAGAGGTTGGTAGTAATGTGTTATGTTTACTCTGTTACTTGTACTTGTAACTTTTTCCAGTAAATTGCCAGTAAAAATCCAGTAAAGATTTTCCAGTAATTTCGAGTATCAGCAACTGGCAATATGAATTACAGTCTTCTGTTTGAAGGGTTCTTAAAATTTACAATGTTGGTGTGTGAAATTTAGTGTACCTAGAAGAAATTAATGGTGTAGCTCTTTCTCTGGTTAAAAAAAAAGAAGTCTCTGATCACAGGATAATGCCTTTCATAAGTAACAGTTACAGGAGATTTCCAGTATGAAATAATATGGTGAATATAGTCGCCTGAACTAAGAAACAAAACAAACAACAGAGGCACAGTTAGCTACCTGTTTAGAAAGGGAGTCACGGTTATGACTGTTTGTGAATAACTTTTTTTTTTTTTCCTTCAAGCAACCAATCACTAAACAATTAATTAAAAAGTGTAAAATGTACAATGTGTGGTCATAAGAAATGTTCATTTGTAAATCCTGCTTAGCATTATTCATATAACTCACCTGTCTCATCCTGCTCTTTCACTCTCCCACTCCTCATTCTTAATCTTTGCTCTGTGTTCTCTCCCACAGAATCCATTTTCTTTCTTCGTGCAATTTCCCTCCCTCTTTGTATTGTGCGTGGATTCTCACTCTTTGAGATGTATTCTGTCGCCTCAGACACATCACAGATGAGGTAACTCCTTACATTCTCCCTGACTATGCTGTCTATCTTTTCCAAGAGTTCAAAGCACAGTCTGAATCCAATGAGCTCAAATTTATATTGCCTCATCCTACATTCCCTAAGAAGCTGAAATGCTGAGTTATTGATAGCAGTGACCTGTTTATCTGTTGTTATCAGTATAGTGTAATTTATAGCCTGATCACTGAAAGAGTTCAGTATGACTTTCACATTTTCTCTGTCCTCCTCTGTGAAACTGTCAGTCTGCAGTACCAGTAAAATCACATGAGGTCCTGGAGCAGAGAGGGACACACACTCTTTCACTGCCCTGCGGAGTTGGTATTTTCGGAGTTTAAACAGGTCAGGAGTGTTGATGACACTGAGAGGTCTTCCTTCCACCTGTCCTCTGACTCTCTCACTGTGATGATCTACTGACACTGGAGGAGATTCAGTGTCAAATGCAGCTCTTCCCAGGATGAAGTTTCCCACTCTGTTATTCTCCAACACATTCTTCCCCAGCAACACAATCCTCAGCTCACACACTAGAAAATAATTTACATTGACAGTTTGCATTAAAATTGGACCAATATCTGCATTTATATGCATCTTAGCATTGTGGCTGATGCCCAGTCACACTATACTGTGTCAATTTAATCATAAATGACAGACATATTACATATAAAGCATATATAATGTTCAGAATAAATATATATTATATAATGTTTAAGGTATATAAGGTACTATTGTATAGCACTCAGAATATTCAGCAGCTGTCATAGAAAAAATAGATTTATTCAAATAATGTGTGATCACATGACATGTAGATGAAACACTACGCACACTTGATAAATGCTATTCAAGTACAGACAATGAGCCTTTAAAAAAAAAAAGAAAGAAAAGAAAGAAAGAAAAAAGAAAGAAACTTTGTGTGCAAAACAAAACAAAAAGATTCTGACCAAAACCTGGTCTGCCTGAAACATCCTAAAAAGAGCAAATATTCTTTACTGATAGGAGTCAGGCTGCCCTGTAGTGATCACATGCATATATAGAGCTGCACTTACTGAACACTTCATGAGCTATGGGTGCCTCATGGGTACACTATATTGTTTACCGTCACAGACTGTGGCCCATCTGTTGACTTGCACAGTTTCTCAGTCTCCCTCCTCCCTGTTCATCAGTGGTCAGTTTCTAACCCCAGGACCACAGATGACCAGATGTTCTTTGGGTGGGAGACCATTCTAAACACAGTGGTGGCACTGACATAGTAGTGACATTGTGGTGGGTGTCACAGCTGGCCAACAGTCTAGCCAACAGTGGTCCTGTGGTCAGAAGGTGATAGCTTACACAAACTGTGTATGGCAATAGATGGGGTATAATCTGTAAATGCACACCAATAAGGTGTGCCTACAAGTTAGGTGTCTCTAGTAAGGTGGCCCATGAGTGTATATGTGAGTAGCAAAGAGACTGGAATGGTACTGGAAAATTCTCTGACTAAAACAGTTCACTTGTCTTTTAACTTACTGTTTGGACGTTCATGGGTAGGGCTCAACCTCCCTGTTGCCGGTTTGGTGTTGTCATCCTTTATACCTGGTAGGATAATGTGCAGAACCAAAACCAGATCAGAATATAATCATATACTCTTGGTCACTGACACATGAATCGAATTATACACACAATGTAATAACTGGTACACAGGATTTAGCAACTTTGGTATGTGCGACCAGTTAACTCATTTGTGCTGTTTAGGAACTGCAATATGAGTCTTAATATCTTTAAGCTCAGATCACTGCAATATTGAATGTATTTGCTCACAGTGTTTAAAAAATGGCTGGGTATAGATTATTTGTCAGAATTATCAGCTAACATATTTTATGACTACCTGTCTTAGAAAAAAAAATGCGAATGTTGTATGACAGAAATATGCCACCAAATTAGTATGAATGAATGCGGTCTTTGTTACAACAGCTCCATTTAGTGGATACACTGTATTTGATTGAGATAAATCATCTAAAATTGCCAAAAAATGTGTCTTTATTTTGAAACTGGGCCAGTTAAAAAACAAGTATGTGCAGTTAGAAGAGCAGTCTAGAGCTGAGTGAAATAAAACCTGATAGGTTTCAGAATGAATTGGTGAACTTAGTAAGCACATGTTTCTAGTGGTGTAATTATTCATCTATTGATGAGTTTCAATTACGCCATAAACTTCCTGTCCTTAGAATTCTTTATGACGTCCAGGACACAAATGAGGGCAAAGCTCAAATGTTCAGTGAATAATCACAAGGACTCTATATTCTGACAATGATATACTGAGAACTGCTGTCAATACAAAGGTCAAGGTAAGAGCTGTAACAAGCAATAAAAACTTTCTGTCCCTCCCTGTGTTTCCACTACCTTTATTTTAACTTAAAATTAGATTTGTTTTCGATGAAATTAGTCTGTATAGAATATCAAGCTGTGTAGTTATCTGAGGAGAAGCTGACACATATTACACTTGGTGGAGTTTAGTTGTCAGCTGCCACTGGGGCCTGTTAAGTCATGAATACATAACTATGGTTAACCAGGATAAGAGATAATAATAACAACTGTATTCCAATACTTACGTATTGTTGATGCCATTTTATTCTTGTTGCTGTTATAATCACAGTGGTTCCACTTTGAATATGTCCAAAATCCCTGATCAAATTAAAAACTACAAAACTAAGCTCAACGCTGTGCTCATTCAGAATGACACTCCTCAAAAGGTTTCAGTCTAAAGGGAGTAATACATCCACACTGAACAGCAAGTGAGCGTGGCTTAATTCAGAGGGCTGGGCATGGGTGTTGCCGTGTTCCTTAAGGTCATGAAAATATAACGCTCATTATAATGCATGTAACTTCACTTTGAACAAGCAATGACAAAATAGTCAGCTGACTTCGTGCTCTTGTTTGTGCACTATATTAGGAGATATAGGAAATCCTTATGCACCTCAATTAGAATTTATAAGATGGGAGAGACACCATAACAAGAGATGTGTGAGAGCAATTTGGTGATCTTTGATTGTAGTTTTTGTTTATCAAGCCACATTAAACCTTTTGCTTAAAATGGGTGTCTGTGGAGTGAAAACACTCTAGATTTTTCGAGAGGAGATTGTATTCATGATGAGATATGTGAGAGAAATTTGGTCTTCCTTGGTCGTACCTTTGGTGTATTAAGCCAGGGAGCTTTTTTCCTTTGCCTGTAATGGGCAGCAATGGAGGATACAGCTTTTTTATCTAATTTAGGCCTAACGACCATATTCCTTGGATTTTGGTTTTGTGGCTAGTGGCTAATTTCACTCAGGAGGCAGGTTTCTCAACACACCCCCACACACACACACACACACACACACACACACACACACACAGTCTACTTCTTGTGCATCCCACTACAGGATCAATATGAGTGAAGGCTCAATAAGCTGACCTAAGGAAAAAGGCCCGCTTGTTCAAAGCAACACTTGCACAAGTCTCACCCACAAACTCAACTCAGCTTTAGTAGGCTACACAATTTATGTCACCTCAGTGAAATTCGAAAAAGGTGAATCGTGATTGTGATTTTGTAAGATGAGGTTGAGCTTTTTCTGATGATGTTGGAGTTGCATAATTTTTCTTGACAACATGAAACTAACTCAATTCTGATTGTTTTTTTTTTCCCTTAAGGGAGGCAAAGCAGTTTTCGTTGATTTAGACCTCCCTTGACCTCACACAGTAATATCAGCCACATAACGACACCTGGTGATAACCTGAACAAAACTGAAATATTTTTATTGAATAAATACACACAGAATCACAAACCAAATGGTGTTTTATTGTCATCACATATAACCTTTTTTTTCCTTTTCTTTTTTTTTTAAATTTCAGAGGAGGCATTGCCTTCTTGCCAGGTGTCAGGCAAATTTGGTGATCATTTGACGCTATTTTGGAACATTAAGACATGTTAAGCCTGCTCCTTAAAATGGCTTATTGAAGGCTTATTTTCTAGTGTGTGAGCTGAGGATTGTGTTGCTGGGGAAGAATGTGTTGGAGAATAACAGAGTGGGAAACTTCATCCTGGGAAGAGCTGCATTTGACACTGAATCTCCTCCAGTGTCAGTAGATCATCACAGTGAGAGAGTCAGAGGACAGGTGGAAGGAAGACCTCTCAGTGTCATCAACACTCCTGACCTGTTTAAACTCCGAAAATACCAACTCTGCAGGGCAGTGAAAGAGTGTGTGTCCCTCTCTGCTCCAGGACCTCATGTGATTTTACTGGTACTGCAGACTGACAGTTTCACAGAGGAGGACAGAGAAAATGTGAAAGTCATACTGAACTCTTTCAGTGATCAGGCTATAAATTACACTATACTGATAACAACAGATAAACAGGTCACTGCTATCAATAACTCAGCATTTCAGCTTCTTAGGGAATGTAGGATGAGGCAATATAAATTTGAGCTCATTGGATTCAGACTGTGCTTTGAACTCTTGGAAAAGATAGACAGCATAGTCAGGGAGAATGTAGGGGGTTACCTCATCTGTGATGTGTCTGAGGCGACAGAATACATCTCAAAGAGTGAGAATCCACGCACAATACAAAGAGGGAGGGAAATTGCACGAAGAAAGAAAATGGATTCTGTGGGAGAGAACACAGAGCAAAGATTAAGAATGAGGAGTGGGAGAGTGAAAGAGCAGGATGAGACAGGTGAGTTATATGAATAATGCTAAGCAGGATTTACAAATGAACATTTCTTATGACCACACATTGTACATTTTACACTTTTTAACTAATTGTTTAGTGATTGGTTGCTTGAAGGAAAAAAAAAAAGTTATTCACAAACAGTCATAACCGTGACTCCCTTTCTAAACAGGTAGCTAACTGTGCCTCTGTTGTTTGTTTTGTTTCTTAGTTCAGGCGACTATATTCACCATATTATTTCATACTGGAAATCTCCTGTAACTGTTACTTATGAAAGGCATTATCCTGTGATCAGAGACTTCTTTTTTTTTAACCAGAGAAAGAGCTACACCATTCATTTCACACCAACATTGTAAATTTTAAGAACCCTTCAAACACAAGAGGAAACGGCTTAATGTAAGATCATATCCCTTCTCCTGGGATTTTGGTTTTGATTTTTTGACAGGTGGGAGTATTTCTGACAAGTGATGTCAGAGAGAACTTTCCTGCAATACTTTACTAGGCCAATGACTGTTTTTTCTTCGAAGCGTGAGCTTATAATAATAATAATATTAATAATAATAATAATAATCAGACTTCTTAATAAGAGAAATAAAAGCAGTGATGTGACTGCCACGGGTTGGACTGTTTCTGACCACTAGAGGTCGCCATAGACTCTTTGTCCTTGGAATGTTGACCCTGCCCTCTCGTTTCCTAGCTTACCTGTACCTTATTGTCTCTGTCATGTGCTTTGTTTGCTTTTTAACCCAGTGTATTTAAGCCCCGTCCTCTGTCTCCATCTTGGCTAAGTTTTTGTGATTCCTTGTGTCTCTCAAGTTCTAAGCCTTTTGTTCTTCGTGGTTTCTGGATTGTGTGCATGGTATGACCCTTTTTTGGATTGTCCCTTGTCAACCTGTTTGCCTGATTTGCACTGATTTTCCATACCTGACTCTTGCTTGTTTTGGATTCTGATTTGGGACTTTGCATTGGATTGGTTTTGCCTGCTTTCTGCATTTTTCCCTGTTTTGAATATTTTGTTTGTGCTTGGATATTTTGTGCTTTTGGGGTTTTTCGACATTCATTTTTTGTAATAAACCTTTTGAACTAATTTTTGTGTTGCTCGGCATGTGAGTCTCCACCTGTGTTTGTGTGTGTGTGTGTGTGTGTGTGTGTGTGTGTTGCGTGGTTGTGGAGTTGTGCATCTAAACAAGCAGTGAGCAATACTGGGGGCCCACTGAGGACGGTCCTGTCTCCATTGATATTCACACTCTACAATTCAGATTTCAAATATAATGTGGATGTCACATTTGCTCAGATGAACTGGGTGCACGTACTGGATAAATTATTTTAATCCAGGACAATATCCAAATATAATGTCAGAAACAGGCAGGGTTCAACGCACGGCAATCAAGCTACTGCTGGCTAAACAAAATCAGAAATCAAGCAGGAGTTTAGGTAATGTAAGGCATGGGAGAACATGTGACCAAGGTGCTTAGAAAATCCTATTTTAATGCAAACAACTTTCTCTCTCTCTCACTTGATCAGTTCTCTCTCTCTCTCTCTCTCTCTCTCTCTCTCTCTCTTTTGTACGACCAATAGGTATGTCAAATTAAAAGTCTAACAGTAAGTGTGCTAAAGGGAACAGGGAGATTAACAGAAGCTGGGAGGCTAACAGGAACTAAGAAGGCTAAAAGGAACTGGCAAGGCTAATGGAAACTAGGAAGGCTAAAAGGAGCAACAAGTTCAGACATGTGTGTGAGAGACTTCACAGAGGCACAGAACAGACAGGAGCATTTATGGTGAACCAAGGGAAAACAAACTAAAACAGATGCAACACAACTGAGCAGTGGGGTGACTAAAAGAGAATCAGGTAATGAGAGTGAGGTAGAGACACTGGAGTTATTTCACCTGTTTAAATTCTCTGATAACTGAACAATTAAGGGATGAGTCAGAAGTGGGCAAGAGGTGGAGTACAGAGACATGGTCCTCGGTGTCTGAGTGGTGTGGGAGGAGCCATATGTGGCTCAGTGCTGCAGAGACAGAGGAGTTGGTAGCTAACGTCAGGAGGGCTAAGTTCCCAGCAACTATTGTCCCCAGTCTGAGGGAGAATGTGGAAGTGGTCAAGACATGGGGAAGGCTTGGACAAAAAATCTGAATCAGCAGGAACCACAGATGCCGTCTGCAGTGAGGGATTGAGCTGACTCGCTGTTTTTGAGAGATCTTTGGATTCATGCCATAAGATGCTGCATATACTCTATTAGTCTTTAGAAGCAAATGTTTGATACCACAGTCTGCTGGGGAAGTGGCATAAAAGCAAGCAACGCAAACAGGATGAACAAACTAATAATGAAAACTGGCTCTGTCCTGGTGTCAGATCTGGAGTCTATGGACATGGTGGTGGAAAGAAGAATGCTTGCCAAACTTTTGGCTGCCATGAGCAATGTGACCCACCCTCAATGGCATTCTGGTCCCACAGTGGAGATGTTTCAATCACGACTCATCCAACCACAGTGTGACAGAGAGTGCTACAGGGACTCATTCCTGTCAGTTGCAATCATACTTTATAATAAATCTGCCCTGGGTCAGGAGAGGATTATATATATTGCATATATTATATATTATACTGTATATTATATATATGCCACATACCGGGTTATATTGTTCATACTGGATTATAAATTGAATTCATATCCATGTGGTTCATACCTGTTTTTATGTGCCATCTATAGTTGTTGCAACATATTAGAAACCTGTTAAAATTAAAAATATGTAAATACCATTGTTCAGAACAGCAGTGCTAAAGGATACAGGAGGTTATATAAATGGCAACATGAATTGTTGCTTCCTGACCTTATTTTGTTGTTGACTTTTTCTGATTTTATTAAGTTTTCTTTATATATAACCTCATTCTGTTTTGATATCTTGTATTGTTTCCACCAGTTACTGTTGTTTGTTTAGGCTGCTGTTTCCTTCTGGAAATAACAAAGTGCTCATCATTCTGTGTGTCTGCGTGTATGTATATATATATCTGTCTGTCTATGAGTTTAACTTAAAATCATTAAGTTAAACATATAGTGTGACACCACAAAGGAAAAAAAAACATTGTCAAACTGTTTTGTGAATGAACAGGATTCAACCTGAGAGTGAGATCTCTGTGTATTTATCTGTGTTGTGCATACCCACTGTTTTGAGTGTACCCACGCAGAGAAGTGAAAGTAAACTGTACAAATCACATGACACACATCACATGATCTTAAAGTGTTTTATAACTTAATATAACTTAAGAACTCTGTTTCAGCCGAATAATCTGTTACAGGCACACAGCTCCACATCCATTGGAAACAGAGTACATTTTATATTTGAATTATTCTATATGGACATCTGGTGATCTGTAGAAATCAGCCCACGTCTAGGACACATAACACATGTAAAATGTGCTGAGGGTGACTGAGACAGTGGTGGAACAGAATTTTTCTGTTGTGTAGTTGCTATAAAAACTGCCTGCATTAAAGTAGCCACCTTTTTTGTAGAGTTGATTTGTCTCATGGAAATAGATGTGGTCCAGCCAGCTTGAAGTTTATTGAATTACTCTTAATTATCAGCAGTTCCATATTTTATACCTCAGAGAATTACATCGTTAATATACGAGGACTTAGACTAATTGTCTCCTCACAAACATACTGACAGTAAGGAACCATCACATCTGCTGTCTGCTGTAACTTCCCAGTGTCCTTCTCTCTGTTTTGTTTACACATTTGGTCATTTGACCACAGATGTGCAAAACTCGTCGTCACGCTTAGACAACAGTTCTGCGAATAATTCCCAGTGATGGCTGAAGCGAACAACTGGATAAGACATCTATTCAGCATCGAAATTTCTGAAATGCCCACAGACTTCACTGTTAGTGAGCAGGAGAGTTTAATAGAATTGTCTTGCGACGAAACATTGAAGTCTGCTTTCAGAAGTCAGTCGTTGTTGGACTTTTGGATACAGCAACACGGTGAATACCCAGCGCTTTCGGACAGGGCTGTGCGCTTTCCCCTTCCTTTTGTGACCACATATCTGTGTGAGAAAGGCTTCTCTCCACTGGCTGCCATAAAAACGAAACACAGAAACAGGACGGATGCTGAGCCAGACCTGTGACTGAAGCTGACCTTGACTGACCCAGACATCGCAGGCCTGTGTTCACGGAGGCAAGCCCATCCTTCTCATTAGGCTTATGTTAGTTGACAATAGTCACCAACGTGCTGGCCAACTTTTAACATCATTTCTATTTAGCCTAAAAATTTTCAAACAGGCTGTTGGTATACATTTGTTATTCTTACTGTTCTCACTTGGTGTGTGTGTGTGTGTTTGAATGAAATCTCCAGGAGACCAATTGTAGCTGTGATGAGGGTGAAAGGGAGGGGCCAAACTGTGTCTTTCAGATGTCAGTGGAGAGTTCCTCTACTCATTTTCTCACAGTTGTGACAGGCTGGAGAAATTGTGAACAGTAAGACATTCTTTTACAGTGAAAGAGGAGGAAAAGAATGAAAACATATGCTCCATTATATAAAGCAGAAAGACCTGACTGAAATGGTCACACGGTCATTTGGTCAAAACTCTAACATACCAACCAAACAAAACAAATAATGTGCACGTGATCCAATGTAGAAAAATTGCATGCTGTCAGATATTCCCAAAGTCAGGGCATGCAAAGCAAAGTCTGATTTCTGTCTGTACGTATTTTCTTTGATAAGGGAGACACATCTCGGAACAAAAGCTTGACATTCTTCTCCGCAACTTGACCTTTTACTCAGTTCCTGACTGACTTTGAAAATGCACGGTGGGGAAAGCTCAGATAACCAAAAAAAAGAGACTTTGGGCAACCCAGAATGCGTCACTTTGCAGAAGAACCCAACGATGCCAAGTCAGATTTCGAGTCTTTAATCTGTGGTTAAACATTGTTCGGTTTTGCTGTACTCAACCGCATCCTCCATTTTGGCTTTTTAAGACCCCTGATCAAGCCAATCTTCCAAAAAAAAAAAATTCTTTGTCTTTTTCCCAACTGGTCTGTAGTTGATCAAGCATAATTCATACTTTGCATCTAATTAGTCTATGGTTATCTGATGACAGCATATCACCTAGTGTCACGAACTCAGGAGAGGAATTACACAAGACAAGAATAAGGAAAAGGAATCAGAAACAAGTCAAGGCAGACAATGTGCAGGAGAAAGTGAAAAGGATCCGACAAACCAGCCCAAAAGGCTTGAAGCTCTTGTCTGAACTTACCAACCTATAGAATATCACATCTCATTTACTGGTCTGAAACTCGGTTGTTAAGAACAAAAATCAGGCTGAGCTTTGATTAACACTAATGTATGTCCTCACAGCCAAACTGTAGGCTAAATGTGTTGAAGAGGACTAAAAGGAAAGAAAAGTGCTTGTGAAAATTCCACTGGCTATTGTTAGATTTCTTTTCACATCGTTTTTTTTTTCGTATAATTTTCTCTCCTCTGTGGGGCCTAGCAGAATGTTCTCTGTGGTATTAAGGTCAAAAGAATAGACACACAAATAATTACATGCCTTTGTCCTCACAAATTCTTCAGCCTCACACATAGCAAAGACCAAATATCACTCATTTTGCCCCAGATACGGGTTAAAGGTATTTGCTATCTATGGCAGACAAGGTCAAAGGCCTTGTGGAGCATGGGTATATCTTTGAACGAGAAATTCTTTTCTTTAGTCAGTAACATCATGACTCAGTCTGGGTAACATCATGTGCAAAGTGTGCAGGAGATACCTCTCTCCTCTCCTCTCTGCTCCTGTTTCGGCTGTATCACCACTGAACTCCAACAAAGAAAACCAGCTCTGTGTCTGTTTACTATTTACTATTTTTATCATTTAAAACCTCTATGCCCAACATTTTTGGTGTTGTGACCCGGATGGAATAGATTGGTGAACATCAGTGGGGACGGTTGGCGAACGATCCTTCGGACAACACATGGAGTTCCATGGACTGCAGCCACTGGGGATTGCCCTCCAGAGTCACAAAGTCAACGCCTCAAGTGTGCACGTCTGAGTCATTCTCAGTTCTATCTGCATTCGAATTTAAAGCTGTAAAGTTTTTCCTACTCGTCACAGACTCAGACTAGTTAGAGGAAGTTGTGCACGCAGTTTGACATGAGTAGTACAGAGAAAAATACTAGACACAAGGGAGGAGTGTTGCCTCCAGATGTCACATTGTCAGATATTAAGGATGAACTGGTTAAATGGTTTGATACACATTTTGAGTTAACCTGGCATTAAACCTCTTAAGAGTGATCTGTGGCATCCTGACGACATCAAAAGGGCATGGGGTAAAATACATCCAATGAAAGATGGCACAGAGAAAACTAAATGGCTTTTAGTGACTCTCTCTAAACTCAGACAACACGAATCAAGAGGGAAAAATTACAGCATGAAAAGTGTAAACTAAAACCTTCCAATGATTTTCTCTGCTCTGAATATGAGAAACTGAAATCTGCTAATGCCTCTCTCTGTTCCGAGTGTGAGAAGTTGAAAAAAATGAGAAACATTTGGTGTTAACAGCAGCACTGGCACTGGTGCCTCTCCAACTCCGGGAGCCTCTCAGACTCACCCTGATAACGCCTCACCAAACAACACCAATAGTGGCGCTTCTACAGTGACAAACTCAGAACCGACTCCTGTGTTATTTTCTTTGTTTCCGCTCAAATAACTAAGTCAGATGACCCAAGGGCGAAGGGAGAGAGGAGAAGGATGATTCAAATGGCCAGCATTATCTCTGACCTGTGACCCTGACAACGCAGAGGTCTGTAAAAATTGGTGGAGAAGAAGTCAAAGTTGAAATTGGATCGGCCATTAGAACAGTCATCCGTAATTATGCCCCCGTGCCACTGACTTGGGTTGAAAGGTTTTTCTCAAAATCACAATGTCGACCTATGAAGCTGCCTGATACACCGGATTTGTGAAACTGATGTCCACCTCCTCTCCCACACCCAGATTCAGAATTGTTGTGATCTCACCAAAGCTGTTTCAGCAGCAGAAGTCCATGTTAGGAAGGCTTTGGGAGAACCATCAGAGGGGGAAAACTTTTTAGTGCCAGGACAGTGTGTTATGATTAAGACATTTTTGTTTTCAGGTCTAGAACTAAGATGGCTGCTAGTTACACAATCAGCAGGTAAATTCAGGGCAAGAAACACTGGGTTCACATTGTAGACCAATTAAAGGTAGTCAGAGTGTGTTACGTCCCCGGTGTAAAGTGGTGTCTAGGGGTATGTAGGGGGATGTAGTATAAAGGAACCCACCACCTGTGCTGGTTTTGGGACGGTGTAATGGGGGAGGAAAACACGGACATGGGGAAGTCGTGTGAAAAAAAAGGTGCACAATATATTTGGAATATTTACAAAGTGATATTTGCACAATATTTACAGGTTTATTTACAAGCACACACAAAAACACACGAAGATGGGAGAGGATGACAGACGGTGCCAAAGAAATGAAACTAGTAAAACAAAAACCACCCGAAATGTCTACACCAAAAAACACACACTACACTACAAAACAAAAAGGTGGCAGAGCCAAAGGAAACCTAACTACACTAACTATCTAGTTACAAAAATACAAGAGTGGCACCCGCCTCTAACCTAACCCTATACAGCATGAACACTACCGCGGGGATCCCCTAACTTACGTGTCCTTCTCCCCGTGATAACCAAATCACCAATGCCAATGCGCAATCCACAAACGAAGTCAATAAATGAAAATTCAGGGTCGTACACAGAAAGGCACAAAGGCAAACAATGAGATTGGAATCTGCAAACGCAGCACATCTAGCCTCTTTAAATGTTGGCTCTCCGCGTCCGGTTGACCAACGCGAAAGGTGCACTCCGTTGCTGGTTGGCCAGGCTGGCACGGGGAGGCGGGACCTAACATCAGGCCAGATGGGACTGACAGCCTTTCGCGCCACAGCTTGGTACCTGAGGAGAGAGAGAGAGATGCAGACGAAATAAGACACACAAATAAAACGCACAGTGCGCCGCACGTAACAGAGTGTGACTGCCAGTGGGAAGAACTGGGCTGTTTAGAAGTTCAGGGGCCACACCACAGTGAAGATAATTAGTCAACTATTCTAGCGTCCACCTGCACTCTGATTAGCTCCCACCTTCAAGGATTTATCCTAAGCTCTACAAACTATGTTATAACATGTGTATAATATTGTGTTTTCCAGACCTGAGATTGATCAACATCCTCCAACAATGCACAACGCCTGGCTATCAGGAGACCAGCATTCTAGTGAGCCAAGAGGTTTGAGTTTAACAGGGAATCACATTAGTCTGCAGGCTCTCCAGTTTACTCTTAGAGCCAAAATTACTGCACACAGAAATCCTGGTTGCTACACTTGTGTTGGAGAAATGGAAGAAGGCCTCTGAATGTTGAAGCCAATGGAGGGGGGCCTCCCTATGCCAAAAAAGGGAAAATGCAAGGTCATGAAGATATGAAGGCAATATGAAAAGGGAAAACTCTATGCCACAGTGACAGGGAGGCAAAGCTAATGGCCCGGATATAGTTGCTTCAGTATCCACCTTGCATGGACTAGCCCCATCGCTTGAAAGATAACACCTGCATTAAGTGTAGAGTGTCTGAGGTAAGATGAGGACATGGTTGAGTCTCTGAGGTAAGATGAGGACATGGTTGAATACTTTTTTTTTTTATTTAACAAAAAAGGAAAACTTGAGAAGTGGTGGTGTATAGAACAATGAATTCTGGGAAAATTCGGGGAAAGTTCTGGAAGGGATGGGGTTGAACCATGCAAAACGGATGATGTAAGGGGTATTACCATACAACCATGTCATGTGCTCATTGGATGCATAGGTTTAGCGTATTGATACAATTTTAGATAAAAGTAAATGATTTTCTGTATTAGATTCAGCCACTCCCGGGACTGGCTCTGTTTTTTGTATGCTTTGAATACATGCAATAAACATATACTGCATCAAACTCACTGAGACTTTGACTGTTCTTGAGACATAGAATTTTCCTGAAGATGCAACATTGGAGAAAGACTAAAGTGTGGTGTTGGGACTCTGACCTGGGAGTCTCTCCCACACTTGTTTTTTTATTTTTCTTTGGACCATAGCAAGCAAATCTTGAGATTTGTCTCAGCATGCTGTGTGCATTTACCTTATGTGTGACTTGCGTTTTCCTTGTGATTATCTGTTATATGCATCCTTTCATCTGAGATAACATGGCTGAGTCAAAACATGTCCTTGCTTCGATTGTTAATTTAGCATATTTTGTTCTGAACTGCAAGAAGGATGGAATGGTAGACTTACAGATGACCTTAAGCCACCCATCTGTATTTGGCACTTTAGCTGTTATAAGAAAAGACACTGATCAGAATGTTTGGGTTATTTGCATTCAACTAAATTGGCAAGTCACATAAGACAACCAAAGTAATTCTGTGAATTATGTAAGTTGAACAATGATATCTGGCTTTCAGCCATCTGTAGTCACTGATGTAACAGTGCGCAGATCAATTATAATTGTAGATCAAACATTCTTATAGCTTCTGGATTGTCTGAGGCCAGACAATGTTCTATGGTGCCGATGTTTTGACGCTTCTGCTTCATATCCTGTTAATTAGGCGAGACGAGATGCATCACTACCAGGTGCAGTGCTAGTAATCTCTCCCTGGCAAGCCTACGCTGCTGGTCTACGACTCACAAGGGGTCATACCAGCCAGAAGACAAGAAGATGAGGACCTTCATCATCATCATTGATCATGAAGCATATTGTAGTGTCTTGGTTTGTTGGTTTTTGGTATTGACATTGAATGCAAAAGACAGTTACTTTGAGGGCATACTGAACAAATCACATCATGTGCTATATGGTAATTGCAGTGTTCGTGTATCACATGTTCAGAGTGTTGGGGCAGGAATACCATTGGTAGCTCATCAAATATCAGATTGTGGTACTTGCTCCCTTTTGCTGACCAACCATGGCTCTCCAAATGTCTCTTCTTTTGTCTCAACATAACTGGTCTAGGAGTAGGTTAATGCTGTGGTCCAGGTGTAAAACTGTGCAACACCATTCACATTCCATCAGTCAGTATGTCAGATGCTTTAACACCTCTAACTTTCTCTCTTGCCGTATTGAACAATATGGAGAATCATCCTTTCTGGGTGAAATTCATTGACCTAAGTGTTCATATGTCTCTGAAGTACACAGTACTTCACTTAGTCATGCTAAAACTCAAATTCACAGTTATGTAACTAAGTTGTGTAACTAATCCCTTAGCATGGTTTAAGCTGCTTTCCATCAATCACTTCTATTGATTAGGAGCCCCTGTTGGCACTCAGTGGCTCTGTGGACATACAACGCATAACGAATGACCAGCTCGTTCTCGCGGTAGATGTACATATTCCCTGTTAAGCTCAAATCTTAAAATGTTGATGCCCAACCCCTCTTTAATCCTAGTTTTGGAAAAATGTCTGAATTCTCCACTCAGGAACCTCTAACTTTGCTCCTTGTGTTTCCACAGTGACTGTAATCAGTCAAAAGTGGTTTTGTGAGTTTAGCTGTAAGTATATGGCACGTGTTGCCAAATGTGTACTAAACATAACTCCACTCTGAGTTGGCACATTTTGTTAGTATGTTTCCCACACTTTTAAATCACAGACCACACTTCATGCTGAGATATTACTCCTTAATAAAGAGGTATTAAGAATATATCGGCTACATAACACCCACATTGGTAGGAGTCTAATTGCATTTATTAGTTTTGGTGTTGCAATTATACAGAAACATCAAAGATCCAGTGCTGGAAACTGTTGTGGTAAAACACTGACCATAAGAAAAGCCAAGCTCCACTGAACCTTCAGTGTATAAAGAAAACTGTAATTAGTACTGTATAATCAAATCAGTTATAATGTTACCCACATGTGTAAAGACTGTAATAGCTGTTTGAGTTTGAAAGTAAAAGTAATGTTTATGAGTTTAATTCTGGTTGGTTTGGAACAATTGGTGCAGTTTTTTGCATCATGTTCAGGGCTGCATGAAAGAATTTGTATGTAGGTGTCAGAGAACCAAAACTAAAGCAGGACGCAAGTGCGCAACACAGGATTTTATTAAAACAAAAGGCAGAGGTTAACAAGGAAGTGGAAAGTTCGACAAGGTCTGTGTCAAAGTTCATACAAACTGGGTTCATCGCACAAGTCGGTTCAAATGGGGTTCATCTCACAATGGAAACAGGCAAAGGTCTGTGGCACTTAACCAGGAGTAGACTTCGCAATGAATGTGCAAAACTAAGGGGTTTAAATAAGGAGGAAACTTAAAGAGAAAACAGGTGAAGGTAGTGAGTGGTGATCAGTAGACCCTGACGCCGCCTGGAGTCCAAGGGTTTGTGCACCGTGTAGGCTGGTGCGCCATCAATCTCCAGCGCAGGAGGTGGAGTGTCTGGGGGGACCGCATCAGCCAAGGGACCAGGAATCACCGGCCTGAGGAGAGAAACATGAAGAGGGTGAAACCTTGTAACCAGGTGGCAATTGTAAAGTGTAGGTGACCGGGTTGACCTTCCGGAGGACCTTGAAGGGCCCCACAAACCGAGGACTGAGTTTACGGCAAGGCAGGCGGAGCTTTAGGTCTCGAGTGGAGAGCCAGACTCTGTTTCCAGGGTGGTATCCAGGTGGGTCCCGGCGGTGACGATCGGCCTGGATCTTCTGCTGGCGGACGGCTCTACGAAGATGGACATGGGCCATCTCCCAGAGCCTTTCCTCGGTCTGGCTCGGATTCCAGGGACACAGGGGAGGTTGATATCCAAGGACACACTGGAAAGGAATCAGGCCGGTGGAGGACTGTTCTGCCCAGGGCAGAAATTGTGACCTGTCATGTTGTCTACGGTGGCAGTAGCTACGAAGAAACCTCCCCAGGTCCTGGATGGTCTGCTCTGCCTGGCTGTTGGACTCCGGGTGGTAACCGGAGGTGAGGCTAACCGTAACTCCCAGTCTCTCCATGAAGGCTTTCCAAACCCGTGAGGTGAACTGAGAGCCACAGTCAGAGAGGGCGTTCTCCGGAAGGCCATAGCAATGGAGGACATAGTGGAAGAGGCCATCCGCAACCTGGAGAGCAGAGGGAAGAGAGGCAAAGGGAATCAGACGACAGGTCTTAGAGAATCGGTCTACCACTACCAAGACCATGGTGTTTCCATCCGACAGGGGGAGGTCCATGATGAAATCCAGGGCTATGTGAGACCATGGTCTCTGTGGGATGGGTAGCGGCAGTAACTTTCCTGCAGGGACCTCCTGCGGGGACTTGGTAGTGGCGCAAGATCCGACATACCACCGCATGTCAGAAGCCAAGGTGGACCACCAATATCTTGTGGACAGGAGGTGAATGGAGCGGGTTATACCAGGGTGTCCTGAAGACGGAGAGGAATGTGCCCAAGTGATTAGTCTGTCTCAGAGAGTAGTGGGGACGTAGGTCTTACCCACGGGTCGGTTTGCTGGCGCAGGTTCCTTACGGAGCTCCCTCCGGATGTCCTCATTGAGGTTCCACTGGACTGGAGCAATGATCAGTGAAGGGGTGATGTTTTTTTCTTCTGAGGGAGCTCCACAGGACCCGTGGATACGAGATAGGGCATCAGCTTTGCCATTTTTGGACCCTGGATGGAAGGTGATGGTGAAATTGAAGCGTGAGAAGAACAGGGCCCACCTGGCTTGGCGGGGGTTTAGCCTCTTTGCCGCTCGGATGTACTCCAGGTTGCGGTGGTCGGTTAGGACAAGGAATGGCTCCTGAGATCCCTCCAGCCAGTGTCTCCACTCCTCAAGTGCCAATTTTACCGCCAGGAGCTCACGGTTGCCCACGTCATAGTTTCTCTCAGCCGGGTGACAGCTTCTTGGAGAAAATGGCACAAGGAAATAGTTTTGACGGCTCACTATGTTGTTGGGACAGTATTGCCCCCACACCAGCATCGTAAGCATCCACCTCCACGATGAATTATTTCGGATGGTCAGGCATTTTCAGGATAGGAGCGGAGGTGAAACGGTCCTTAAGCTGGCAGAAGGCAGCCCTGGCAAACCCTAGGAAGTGCTGGATCTCCTTCACAGTGCTGGGTTCTGGCCATTCTGTCACGGCGCTGATCTTCCTCTCCTCCATCCTCACTCCCTTAGGTCCAATCCCGTAGCCTAGGAAGGAGAATGTGGTCTGATGGAACACGCACTTCTCTGCCTTCATGTAGAGCTGGTGTTGTAGAAGTCAGGACAGGACCGTGCGCACATGCACGACGTGCTCCGGGAGCGTGGCAGAGTGGATGAATATGTCGTCGGTGTAGGCAATGACAAACCGTCCCAGCATATCCTGCAGCACGTGATTCACTCTGAAAGACAGAGGGTGTGTTAGCAAGACCAAATGGCATCACCTGATATTCGTAGGTTGTGCTGAAGGATTCGTAGGTTGTGCTGAAAGTGGTCTTCCACTCGTCTCCTTCCCAGATTCAGATGAGCTTGTAGGCACTGCGGAGGTTCAATTATGTGAAGAACTGGGACCCTCGGAGTTGCTCTATTGCTGAAGGGACCACAGGGAGTGGGTACCGGTACTTCACCGTGATGGCATTTAACCTCCGATAATCGATACAGGGGCGCAGACCCCCATCCTTCTTCTCCGTGAAGAAAAACCCCGCTGAGGCTGGAGAGGTAGAGGGGCGGATGTAACCTTGCTGCAGAGCCTCGCTGATATACTCCTCCATGGCTCGGGTTTCCTTCAGGGAGAGGGGGAACACTCAACCGCGAAGAGGTGAAGTACCGGGGAGGAGGTCGATGGCGCAGTCCCAAGGGCAATGAGGAGGGAGACAGGTGGCGTGATCTTTACTGAAGGCTTCTGCCAGGTCATGATATTGGCTGGGGATCTCAGGAGAAGTCGTGACTGGAGGGCTTTCGACAGATGTGGCTGCACAAACTAGCTGTAGACACCGATGCTGACAGGATGAAGACCAGGCGACGACTTCTCTCTGTCCACGAGATGGTGGGGTTGTGGTTCTGGAGCCAAGGTAGTCCGAGGATGAGTGGGTGAAGGGAGCTAGGCAGCACTAGAAATGTGAGGACCTCGTGATGGATGGCCCCCACAGTGAAACTGACAGCGCTGGTGGGGTGAGTGATTGACCCGCTTCCCACAGGGCGGCCATCCAAGGCGTGAACAGAGACCGGAGTTGGGAGGAGACGGAGGGTAAGTTGAGGGGCCCGAGCCAAGGCACCACTGATGAAGTTGCCCCGACGCCCCCAAATCTAGCAGGGCTGAAATAGAGGAGGAGAAATCACCGAAGCAGACGGTTGCCGGCACCATGAATGGTTTTGCCGCCAGAATTAGAGAGGGAGTGCTTACCTCACTGTGGTAGGTCCTTTCCCAGGGCAGTGTCCCTCTGATGGACCTTGGAGACAGAGCAGGTCTCACCGGGCAGCCCGCCAGCTGTTGACCCTCCTCTCCGCAGTAGAGGCGTGTTGGTGAGGTGGGTGTGACCAATCTGCATTGGCTCGGGCTCAGGGTCTGAGTGGGACTGGAGTGGCAATCTGGTAGGTCTAGCTGGTCAACGGCGTTCACGCAGCAGACGGTCCAAACGGATAGACAGGCCAGTGAGGGAGTCCAGACTCATGTTCTCACCACGGCAGACCAACTCCATCTGGAGTTCTTGCCGGTAGAGGAGAGCTGGCTCATTCCAGCCGCTGGCAGCAGCAGCAGTCCAGAAGGCCAGCACATAGTCAGCAGTAGAGCAGGTGCCCTGGGTGAGCTGGAGCAGCCTCTCACCCACCTCTCGCCCCTCTGCTGGGTGATCAAACACTGCGCGAAAAAGATTTTCGAAACGTTCATACGTTGCAACTTCCTTACCTCTTCTTTCCCAGACAGCGGTTGCCCACTGCAAGGCCCTTCCGGTCAGCTGCGAGATGATGGTAGCGATCTTAGTCGCATCTGAAAGGGAAGGATGGTGAGCAAAGTATAACTGGCATTTTAGGATGAAACCATGACAATCAGCGGGGGCGCCCTCATAGCGTTCGGGAAGTTTGATCGGTGAATCATGCAGACGTTAAGGCTCGGCTGGCGAAGCAGGCGGGGGGACTGGGACGGGAGGCGGACGCAGAACAGTCATGAGTTGTTCCATGTGGTGGACAACTTCGCCCATGGTGGTTCGGAGTTGGACAAGCTCACGCTGCTGATCTGCAACTGCTGCGGCCAGGGCTGGAACCGGCGAGGACTCCCCGCAATGGTCTGGACTCTCCTCCGTGGGCAGGGAATTGTTCGCTGCGTCCATGGTGCGGCGAAGTCTTCTGTCAGAGAACCAAAACTAAAGCAGGACGCAAGTGCACAACAAAAGATTTTATTAAAACAAAAGGCAGATGTTACCAAGGAACTGGAAAATTCGACAAGGTCTGTGTCAAAGTTCATACAAACTGGGTTCGTCTCAAGTTCATACAAACTTGAATCGTTGCACGAGTTGGTTCAAATGGGGTTCGCCTCACAATGGAAACAGGCAAAGGTCTGTGGCAATTTACCAGGAGTAGACTTCGCAATGAATGTGCAAAACTAAGGGGTTTAAATAAGGAGGAAACTTAAAGAGCAAACAGGTGAAGGTAGTGAGTGGTGATCAGTAGACCGGCGATGCTGAACGCTGAGTGGCTGAAACAGACAAGGGGGGAGGCGAGGTTGTTACAGTAGGACAAAATTATACCTGTAAATATTTTGTAAAGATCACCTTGTAAATATTCGAAAATTATACAATGGTACTACCATCTTCATATGTGTAATTTATTTCAAATCATTTTGTGATATCTCAACTTTTACAATGGATTATATGACAGACTAAAAATCAGAAATTTGTCCATTTGTATTTACTATGTTCTGATGCTACTGTTCAGCAACTGAAAAAATAAAACTGTGTAATTGTGGCTATCAGAATAACGGGGGGGGGGGGGGGGGTGGAGAGTGAAAAAAAAGAGAAAAAAAAAACTGTAGAAAAAAAGAAAACTTTTTAAACATTATATTGCAAATACAATCACTTAAGGTCCAATCAAAAGCAAGAGTCAGTTAAAAACAAATCACTCCATCATCATCTTTTTCCTCACTGAAGTGATGACATTTAGGTATTAATACATAAGTACCAAATATAGTTTCAGACGCAGCTCAAACCAAGGAGCCCTTCAAACAACACTTGTGACACAGTTCATCTCCTAATATAACTCATTTTAATTTGAGCGTATAAACCAGAGTGAGGAGTTCCTGTGTTTTGTCTTGGCTGACAGTGCTGAGGGACTCATTTTAAAGCCATGAGCTTCAAACATCCTCAAGCAAAGACCATAAGCAACTAGTTTGTTAGTTGGATTGTATGGTCATACTGTCATGTTTTTCAGACAGATTCTAAGAAATATTGTCGCGTGCACGTAGATCTCCCTGGAATGTCTTACTGTATAACGCAACACCCCCTTTTTTTAATTCCTCATTTTTTTCTCTTCGTTCAGCTTCTGTCCTGGTTAACTCTTCATTTTTTGCTTTTAGTTCAGCTTCTCTTGTGCTGTACTCTTTATTTTCTTCTTTTAGTTTGGTGATGTTTTGACTCTGTCCTTCAATTTCTGCTCTGAGTTTTTCATATGTTCTCTGAGGTCACTCATTTCTTCAGCTTGCCTCCTAGCTTCATCTTCATATCTCTTCCTCATGTCATTTACTCTTTTTTCATGTTGCTCTTTCATTTCCTCACATTCTTTATCCTCTCTTTCTCTCCTGGCCTGATCTTCCTTCTCTCCTCTTCTGGTCTCCTCTTCTTTCTCTCTCAAAATATCCTCTCTGAGTCTCTCTAATCTCTCTCTCTCCTCTTGTTCTCTCTTCTAATCTTCACGTTGTCTTTGCTCCCACTCCTCTCTCCTCATTTTCTCCAGACTGTCATACTGTCTCCTCCACTGGTCTTCCATCTCTTGTCTTATCCTCTTCTCTCTCCTTCTCAAACTGTCCTCTCATTCTCTCCTGTCTTTCTTCTTGTTCTCTCAGTTGTTCTGCATGTCGTTTGTCGTTTGTAAAGTAATTGTTCCTGTCAAACTGAATCATTTCTTCAATTTTCTCTAAAAGCTGAGACACCTGTGTTCTATCTTTCTTTTCTTTGTTATTAAAGACATGAAATCTTCCTCCACAGTCTCTGATTAGTTTATTAATTTGGGCCTGATTATTTCTAGTTATGTATTCCTGAATAGACTCATCCTCCAGATCATCTCCTCTGGTAAACAGGACTATGCTGAACATTGCAGCCTTGGGACCAAAGATCTTTTTTATCAGATCCAGAGTCTCCAACTCTTCCTTTGTAATTCTGCCAATACTCAGTACAATGATGAATGCATGGGGTCCTGGTGCTGACAGAGAAATGCATTTCACAATCTCTTCCTTCACTTCCTCATTAGACAGTGTGGTGTCAAAACGACCTGGAGTGTCAACAACAGCTACTGATCTCCCAAAAACTTCACCAACTCCTTTTTTACACACGTCTGTTACTGAACTCAATCTGGCCTTGGATACAAATTCATTCCTCCCCAGGATGGTGTTTCCTGTTGCACTCTTTCCATTTCCTGTCTTCCCAATCAGCACTATTCTCAAACAACTGGAGCTGTCATTTTCCCCTAAAAGACAGAACGACTTTGGGTTAGTAATTAATAAAGATTCAGGAGATGGTAGACCATGCTGATATCTGTCTAATGCTTTACTTTCCATTCTGCATTACATCTGTGCTTAGTTCCTTTTCCAACAACTGACTGTCTTGTTGAAAATGTTCAGAATAAAACCAAGGAAGTTAGAGCCTCTTCTTTTGACTAGTTGGCTAGTTTGATATTATTGTGTCATGTTGTCAAAAGCAGTGGAGCAGTTTAGCCTGTGTATGAAATTCACAGATACTGCCCCTGTTTACACTGCAAAACCTAAATATCAGGTGACCCTGTGTGTGACACAACATCAACAGGTCACATCTGAGATAATATTTGTCGTTTTCAGAGCACATTAATTTTATTTTATGCTACTGTTATTCATTGAAAATGACAAACAGATAAGCCACAGATCACATCTCTTTTTCTTAATACTAACAAGATTTGTTCCTCTCCCTGTTTTTGCAGTTTGTACTCACCTGATGGTTGGTTTTTCCCTTCTAATTCCTGGATTTTCCTTTTCATTCTGTCTCTCTTCTCTCTGTAACTCATCTCCAGTTCATGTCTGGCTTTCTCTTCTCGTGCCTTTACATACATGTTAAGAGAGTACGGCTTGTCTTTGGTCATCGTACTCTCCACCGTGGCCACCAGCTCTGAGACCTGATGCAGATCAGTATTTTTCACTCGGTCAAATATTTTGTATCTGCCCCCATAGCTTTGAATGAGTGCCTGTGTTTCAGTATTCTGTTCTACAAAATTAATTACGGTGCTGGTCATGTGTTCTGCAGAATATTTTTTATATCAAGGGAACTGTATTATTATATATGGACACATAGTGATCTTTAGAAATCAGCCCACGTCTAGGACATATAACACATGTAAAATGTACTTAGGGTGACTGAGACAGTGGTGGAACAGAATTTTCCTGTTGTGTAGTTGCTATAAAAACTGCCTGCACTAAAGTAGCCACCTTTTTTGTGGAGCTGAAATGTTTCATGGAAATAGATGTGGTCCAGCCAGCTTGAGGTTTATTGAATTACTTGCAATGATTAACAATGTAAGCAAAAGGATTCCATATTTTATACCTTGAAGAATAAGATCACTGATATATGTGATGTTAGACTACTGGTCTTCTCACAAACAGACTGACAGTAAGGCTCCATCACATGTGCTCTCAGGTGGAACTGCTCAATGTCCTTCTCAGTCTTTTTTTTCTGAAGCCTCTTCATTCTTTCCCTCCTTTTTCACTGTAAAAGAACATCTTACTGTTCCTCTAGCCTGTCACAACTGTGAGAAAATGAATAGAGGAGCTCTCCACAGACATCTCAAAGACACAGTTTGGCTCCTCCCACTCACCTTCCTCACAGCTATGACTGGTCTCCTTGAGACTGACAGTTAAGCCTCACACATGCTTTTTGAAAGGAAGTACAAATGAAACATTATAATTCTCAGTAGGCGATTTGTTATTTTTGAACGGGGGGATGGCCCAATGGTGACTGATACTATTCTATAGAGAATAAAGGGGATGACAGGTTAACAAGGGGGGTGCACTTTGGTCATTTTTCTAACGGGGGGGGGGATGACATCCCCCCTCATCCCCCTACAAATCACCAACTGATTCTTCTTATAGAGAGTTTTAAATGCAGATTATTGCTGCCGTCTCAAATATTTATGCCTTTTAATTTTTCAGACATATAGTTTTGTTTTGCAGTTTCAGCTTTCAGTTTTAATATTCAAATGACTGGAGAATTCTTCAGTCTTTTACTTGTTATCAGTTAAAGGCAAATCTCACTAACTTTCTTTTCTTTTCATTCTTGTATCTGCACACATTTCACACATTTTCACACATTCATTTGGCTTGAAATCTGCATTCTAAAAGCAGTGAGGATATACCCCTGGTGGATGACTGTTTGTGAGAGCAGCCCAGAGAGTTTTTGGTGTCATGGTTTAGGTTGGTGCATGATGTAAGTGTTAGGCTTCCTTTCACAATGTTTTTTTGGTATAATATAATTTTGTAATTCTCCACTGGGAACCTCTCATTTTGCTTCTTGTGCTTCCATAGTGTGACAGAGGGCTCTGTCTCAGGCCGCGAGCGGCACCCTTTCCCCCCAAACTAACCACTTTCCTAAGTTGTACAGTATTCGTTCGTGTTTGTGTCCTGTTACATGTATGTCATTCATACATATCAATAACGCACATATTCCAATAACATACCGCGCTAGAGGCTGCACACTCGAAGCACGCAGCAGGTTACCTGGTTTCATACACACAAACATTTCCAATTCACGTTCACAATCTTACAGTTTAAAACACCCTACAAACCAGTTACACCTAAATGTTTGTTAGCATCTTTACTGTTGTTGGTTTACCATTACTGTCTTTATCAGTTTACACTCACACACAATTACCCAGTTAAATGTTTGTCCCATCTTTATTATAGATATTGCTTTGTTTAAACGTTCTTATTGTGTTGTAATGTTTGTTGGTTGTCGTGTCTCCCTCTGTTTGGTTATCTGTGTTGCAGTAGCATAGGACTACCGGTGCAGGGGAGGACCAAACAGAGCTGTAGGAACGCGAGTTCATTTATTTAGTTTAACCGGAGTGGCGCATGCGTGATGCACACGGGGAAGGGTCCATTCCATGGAAAAGGGTTTTTTACCTTTAAATGTAACGATCGGCTGTCACTAGCCGGAAATTGTAAAAGTTAAAACATTACTGTGGAGTGTGAATTTGTGTTGGTGATTATGTATATGTGTTAGAATGGATAATTAACTGCCATAATATTGTAAATTAACAGAAGGAAGCTGGTATGTTCCGAGGGGAGGGGCTTATAGTACAAAGGGTTTTTTTCATCATTTTAGGTTGAGGGAGTAAGGAGAACAGAAAGTAGCGGTGTGGTGTGGTGTGGTGTATTTGATTTGAGAAACTGAGAGTAGCGATTTGTTTATTTGTTAATCTATCTTTTTTTTGTTTGTTTGTTTTTTTTTGTTTGTTTTTGGTGTGTTTTGGGCAACCCGAACCCCTGTTCGGTTTCACCCTGCCACACATAGCAACTGTAATCAGTGAAAAGTGGTTTTGTGAGTTTAGCTGTAAGTGTATAGTATGCGTTGCCAAATGTGTACTAAACATAATTCCGCTCTGAGTTTTCCCAATTTGCCATTGTGTTGTAGTGACGTGCTTTTCCCAGACACTTTTAAATCACAGACCACACTTCATTCTGACATATTACTCCTCAGTAAAAAGGTATTAAATTGTCAGCTACCTAATATCCCCTCTGGTAGGGGGTCTAATGGCATTTAATAGTTTATGTTCTGCAAAAATACAAAAAAATTAAAAGATCCAGTGAAATAACAGGAAAATGTTGTGAAAAACAACACTGTGACCATAAGAGAAGTCCTGTAAGTCCACTAAACATTCAGTGTACGAAGAAAACTGTAATTCGTACTGTATAATCAAATCAGTTATAATGTTACCTACATGTGTAAAGATTGTGTATTATTCTGAAAGTGACTGTGTGTCGTGTGTGATTGATTCTGGTTTGGTACAATCATACAGTTAAACACATCATGTTCAGGGCTGCATGAAAGGGAATTTGTATGTAGGACAAAAATATACGATGGTACTACCATCTTCATATGTGTAATTTATTTTAAATTAATTATGTGATATTTCAACTTTTACAATAGGTTATATGACAGACTAAAAATCAGGAACTTGTCCATTTGTTTATACTTTGTTCTGATGCTACCATTATGCAACTGAAAAGAATAAAACTTTGTGTAATTTCAGGTCTTCAAGGCTATCAGATTAAGAGAGAGAGAGAGAGAGAGAGAGAGAGAGAAAGAACTGTAGAAAAAGGAAACCTTTTAAAACAGAGACAGAGGGACAGAGAGACAATCAGTCAAGGTCCAATCAAAAGCAAGAATCAATTAAAAACAAACCCCTCCATCATCTTTTTCCTCACTGAAGTGATCACATTTAGGTATTAATAGATAACTACTGACTGTGGTTTCTGTCACTTATGACAGAGTTCACCTCCTAATTTAAGTCTTTTAATATAAATCATCATAAGGGGGAGTTCCTGCATTTTCTGTTGGCTGACAGTACTGAAAGACTCATTTTAAAACCATGAGCCTCTAACATCCTCAGGCAACTAGTTTGTTAGTTTGACTGTACAGTCATATTGCTGTGTTTTTCATATAGATTCTGAGAAATTTTATGGCGCGCCTGTTGATCTCCCCGGAATGTCTCATAGTATAATACAAGCTGATTCTAACCGTTTTTCTAGCTCCTTAATTTTTTTTCTTAGCTCGTCTTGTGTTTGGCTGTTTTCTTTTTGTAGCTTCTCTTCTTTTCTGCTGTGCTCTTCCTTTAGTAGTTCTGTGGTTTGGTTGTACAGCTCTTGTAGAAGTGCACGGTCCTTTTGGTGTTGTTCAATCAGATCCTGTATGGTTTTCATATGTTCTCTGAGATCATCCATTTCTTCAGCCTGCCTCCTAGCTTCATCTTCATATCTCTTCCGCATGTCATTTACTCTTTTTTCATGTTGCTCTTTCATTTCCTCCTCTCTTTCTCTCCTGGCCTGATCTTCCTTCTCTCTTTTTCTCATCTCCTCTTCTCGCTCTTTCAAAAAATCCTCTCTGAGTCTCTCTAATCTCTCTCTCTCCTCTTGTCTTCTCTCTTCATCGTCCCG
The DNA here is from genome assembly GCF_902362185.1 of Chanos chanos. NCBI lineage: Eukaryota > Metazoa > Chordata > Actinopteri > Gonorynchiformes > Chanidae > Chanos > Chanos chanos. The sequence goes on from NC_044510.1 coordinate 16,731,343, forward strand.
TTTTCTCTGTTCCCACTCCTCTTTCCTCCTTCTCTCCAGACTCTCATACTGTTCCTTCATCTGAGCTTCCATCTCTTTTCTCTTCTTCTCAAGCTCTCTCTCTTTTTGCTTCCACTGTTTCCTTTCCTCCTCTCTTTTCAGCTTTTCCTCTTCCCTCTCTCTCTCAAACTGTTCTCTCATTCTCTCCTGTCTTTCTTCTTGTTCTCTCAGTTCATCTACACGTTTCTCTCTTCTTTTTCTATCTTCTTCCTCTCTTTCTCTCTCTTGTTTTTTCAGTTTTTCTTCCCATTCTCTCTGTTTTCTTTTAATATTTGTCTGAATCTCCTTTTTCTCATATTCAGCCTCTTTAATTCTTTGTACCCATCTCTCTCTCTCCTTTTCTTCTTCTCTTTTTCTCCTCTGTTCCTCCTCATCTCTCTTCACCATTTCTTCTTCTTGTTTTCTTTTCAATTCATCCATTACTCGTTTTTGTTCTTTTTCAAACTCTTCTCTGGCCTTTTTCTCTCTCTTTTTTTCCTCTTCTTCTTTGTTTTTTAGTTGTTTTTCAAAATTTTCTCTCTGGTTTTGAAACTCTGCCTCCATCTCCTCAAAAGTTCTCTTCCACTGCTCCTTTTGTTTATTTTCCTCCTCTTTTCTTCTAAGATCTTCCTCCTCTCTCTTCCTCTTCTCTGCTCTCTCCCTCTCTTCATACTCTCTTCTAATGGTCTCTTCCTTTTCTTTTAACATGTTCTCTCTCAGTATTCGTTGCTCTTCTGCTTTCTGGCTTTCCTCTTCTAGTCTCTTCTTAATCTGTTCCATCTCCTTTTCATAGTTGGCTTTCAGCTTTTCCTTTTCAGCCTCTATCTCTTTCTCTCTCTCCTTCAGTATTTCTTCCTGTTTCTGTCTGATGGCCATCTCTGCCTCCTCGAACATGTCGTTTGTAAAGTAATTGTTCCTGTCAAACTGAATCATTTCTTCAATTTTCTCTAAAAGCTGAGACACCTGTGTTCTATCTTTCTTTTCTTTGTTATTAAAGACATGAAATCTTCCTCCACAGTCTCTGATTAGTTTATTAATTTGGGCCTGATTATTTCTAGTTATGTATTCCTGAATAGACTCATCCTCCAGATCATCTCCTCTGGTAAACAGGACTATGCTGAACATTGCAGCCTTGGGACCAAAGATCTTTTTTATCAGATCCAGAGTCTCCAACTCTTCCTTTGTAATTCTGCCAATACTTAGCACAATGATGAATGCATGGGGTCCTGGTGCTGACAGAGAAATGCATTTCACAATCTCTTCCTTTACCTCCTCATTAGACAGTGTGGTGTCAAACAGACCTGGAGTGTCAACAACAGCTACTGATCTCTCAAAAACCTCACCAACTCCTTTTTTACACATGGTGGTCACTGAGTTCATCGCAACTTGAGATTCAAATTCATTCCTCCCCAGGATGGTGTTTCCTGTTGCACTCTTTCCATTTCCTGTCTTCCCAATCAGCACTATTCTCAGACAACTGGAGCTGTCATTTTCCCCTAAAAGACAGAATGACTTTGGGTTAGTAATTAATAAAGATTTAGGTAGTCTTATGAACAGTTTATGTTCCAAAAGCTGACTTTCTAAGTGAAAAGTTTCAAAATAAAATAAAAAAAAATGTGGGCTACATCCACTCCTTTTTCCTGTTGTCAAAATCAGTGGAGCAGTTTGATCTGTGTATGAAATTTACAGATGCTGCCCCGGATTACACTGCAGAGTTCAATATCAGACGATTCTGTGTTTGAGAGAACTTCAGCACATTTGGGGTTTATTTCAAGCAAGCAGCTACTTTCATGTGTCTTTCACATTATTTCTGCTGGACAGCTAATGAATTCATGTACTCTCACTGAGCTCTGTTTAATTCAGTCTCACAGAAGATCTGTGCTGGCTTTATTAACTGTGACTGACAGGATATTTCTAAGAAACTAGAAATGAATCCTAATGTGAATCATAATTAACTACAAGTCACACTGTCATGTATGAACAAAGCATTCCACATTCTGAGATTTTCCCCAAATACTATGACAAAAGTCTAAACGTGAACCACAGTCCCAGTAATGAATTCATTTTGATATCTCTTGTTTTCAGAGCACAAGAATTATACTTTGTGCTACAGTTGTTCTTTGAAAATGACAAACAGACAAGCCATAGATCATATCTCATTTTCTTAATACTAACAAGATTTGTTCCTCTCCCTGTTTTTGCAGTTTGTACTCACCTGATGTTTGATTTTTCCCTTCTAATTCCTGGATTTTCCTTTTCATTCTGTCTCTCTCCTCTCTGTAACTCATCTCCAGTTCATGTCTGGCCTTTTCTCTTTGTGCTTCCACATACATGTTAAGGGAGTACGGCTTGTCATTGGTCATCATATTCTCCACCATGGCCACCAGCTCTGAGACCTGATGCGGATTAGCATTTTTCACTAGGTCAAAGATTTTGTATCTGCCCCCATAGCTTTGAATGAGTGCCTGAGTATCAGTCTCCTGTTCTACAAAATTAATTACAGCACTGTTAATGTGTTCTGCAGTAAAAAGGACCATGGTGTAATCATTGACTATTGAGCTGAATATTGTCTGAATCTTCTCCATTTCTCCTTTGTCATCATCAGTGAGAGGACCAACAGGAATGACCAGGAGGAAAGCATGGACTCCAGGATCACAGAGAGAGACACAGCGGAGAGTCTCACGCATCACTTCCTCCTCTGAGAGCTGAGTGTTGTACAGAGCTGGCATTTCCACCAGGGTGAGCAGACGTCCACATGCTTCTCCCTCCCTCCTCACACACACTGAGCTGGACTCTGGACTGGACTCTCTCTGGCCCAGTATGAACTCTGATATGGAGATCTTCACTGATCCAACACACCCACATAACACCAGGTTCAGTCTTGGAGGGACATGTTCTGAAACTGACACACACAAAAAGAAAACGAAATTAATTTACTCCTTAAATGTGATCATATTACGTGGGATCACTGAATTCCTGTGGATTTTGTCTTTACTTGTTTACTTTGTTTTGTTTTGTTTCTGTCACCAGTTCAAGGTGTAAACTGTACATCTGACTTTCACCTGAAACTCATTTGTCTCATTCTAGTTTCATTCTAGTCAGAGCTTAGAAGTGTAACATTATTTAAATGGTGAACACTTCCAATACAAGGAGACCTGAATGACAATGATCTAACTGAATCCAGGCAATTAAAAATCACACACCACTTATATGTTAAATTTGTTGATGAATCAGTTTTAGTGACTGAAAGAATAACTATAGACTATCCTTTGAAAATCATTTTAGAATCATATATATCTTTAATTGCAAGCCTGTTTTGAGTGCATACTTACCACTTTTTTTAACTAGTATTTTTGTGTTAGATTGTCTGTATGGTTTAGACTCCAGTCTCAGTGTTTCCTCCTCTGTGGTCTGTTGTGTGTCTTCATAGTCATCACAAGTGAGACACTCTCCTCCATTCCCTTTGACTATCTGATCTATCACCTCCATTAAACAATCAGATTCACTCTCTCTCTCAAGGCTGTAGTGCCTGTTACCACATGTTAAAATCATCTGCTGCACATGATCAGTCTCTGTGGTGCACGGAGTGAGTGGATCTACACTGCTGCCTAACTCTATAGTAATCACCATGCTATGTTTAAAAGCATCTTCAGAGAAAGACATAAGAATTTTCTCCAGTCTGTCTCTGTTTCCCTGAGAAAAGTCTCCACGCTGCAGCACCAGTATAAACACATGAGGTCCTGGAGCAGACAGGGACACACACTCTTTTACTGCCACTGAGAGCTGATGATCTGAGAGTTGAGGATGAAACAGGTCAGGAGTGTTGATGATGACAATCTTTCTTCCTTCTCTCTGTCCTCCAATTCTCACAGTACGGCCCACTGTAAATGTTGACTGAAAAGCTTCACTTTTAAAAATGACATTTCCCACTCTTTCTTTCTCTTGTCCATTCTTCCCCAATAAAATAATCCTCAGCTCAGACTCTGGAAAAATACATATAATCACAGAATAGCGTCAATGTCACTAATTCACCACAAGATCAGAGGGATTAGCTGTAACATTTATTCAGATTTTTGACAACACTGGGCAACAGCTGCTTTGGCAATATTGTCTATTTAACACTAAAATTAACTAACATTTTAACGTTTATGACAGGACAAATTTATTTAAGCTATCTGAATAAAATCTTTTGCACGCTTTGCCGTTGGAGAGGCACACAAATGTAAAAGTATAGACTGAGATACCGAGTATAACGCCATAGACAGATAGATTAAAGTGTAAGATTTAGATTTAGTTTAATGCAGTAAGATATTCACAGCTGCAGGCCTCACACTGTAGTCATTTATTAACCGGACTGACTGCTAACTTGATTTTATATTTGAGTTGCTTTCATCCAGTGGGCAAAAGCTCATAGTGTTATTAAATTATATGGATGTGTCATCGTGAACTATGTTAGCCATGCAGAAGTTTTTACTCAATCTCATATATAAAGTTGTCACTGTGCTCTCTCAGTAAGACTGGTTTGCTCAGTCAGAAACATGCTCAGACTATGCTGTTTAAAACAGATGGGCAGATACCCAGGGATTCTCTCTTAGTGCAGTTATGAGACAGAAGGGGTAAGATAAAAGATTTATAAAACCTTAAATCTAGCATAATAATTAGACCAAATAGGTAGCCAAGTGATGATCAGAGACAAATTATTTTATTCATGAACTACAGGGCAAGAAGAGCAGACAATAATGCATAATGAATGAAAATATCCAACCAACACTGCTTGTGTGGTCTAGAAAAGTATGAGTGAAAAAAGGCCAATTAGGGCAGGCAATGTAGAATAACAAGCCTCGGTCAGTCAGCGAACAGCTCAGTACAATGATGACATAACGGAAAGTTCAACTTTCCCTTCCTTTGTCTCACTTTAGGTATGGCAGATGAAAGCCTCACAAAAACCAAGGTTCTGAAGCAGACACAATGTGTAAGTCACCATAATCTGCCCATGATGTGTGAAATTTTGAATTCTGTTATGTTGTACCCTAACCATTCAAAATGTAAACTTTACTCAAAATGCCAATCTCCCAGTCTCAGAACTGAATATCCTACTGTTACGTGTTGACCCACGTGCTTGAATGCTTTATTCCAGGGAACATCTCTTAAGCTCAAACCCGGCCTCACCAGCCCTAACACATTTGTGCTCAAAGTTCCTATTTGAACTCTCATGCTGAGTTTTTCATAATCAGGTACTTGCCTACTATTTTTAATGAGATTTTATTGTTTAGTGGTCTAATTTAAATGTATCCATGACTCACCTTTTTCTTCTTCCTCATCCATCCTTCCACTCTTGTTCATCTTTTTGTCTCTGTCTCCTCCTGCATCATCTGTTGCCTTCTCCAGAACAGTTCCCCTTTGTCGTTCTGCTGTGGTTTTGTCATCATGCAGGATTGTGCCTCTCAGTGACTTCTCAGATCTCACACAGGTAAGACACCCTCCATTCTCTCCCACTATCTTTGTTATCTTCTCCAAGAGTTGGGAGCGTACATTAATAAATCCAAGTGACTCTAATTTGTGTTTTCTCATCCCACATTCCTTAATGATCTGATATGAAGGATCACTATCAAGCTTAATTGTTTTGCTTGTGGTTACCACCATAGCATAGTTCATTGTGTGACCACTGAAAAGGTTCAGAATGGCTCTCATTTTGTCTCCATCCTGTTCTTTGAAACTACCAGGCTTCAACACCAGTATAAACACATGAGGTCCTGGATCCAATAGGAACACACACTCTTCCACTGCCACTGAGAGCTGATCTTCTGACAGTTTAAACAGGTCAGGAGTGTTGACGACTGTGATGGGTCTTCCCTCCACCTGTCCTCTGACTCTCTCACTGTGATGATGAACTGAAACTGGAGGAGATTCAGTCTTAAATGCAGCTCTTCCCAGGATGAAGTTTCCCACTCTGTTATTCTCCAACACATTCTTCCCCATCAACACAATCCTCAGCTCACACACTGAAAAGAAAACATTTTAATGGAAGCTATGTGGTGTTGTAATGGAAACTGCTTAACCTAATTAGGGTTGCGGGGAGTGCTGGAGCCTATCCCAGCATTCATTGGGCAAAAAGCGAGGAAACAGCCGGGACAGGTCACCAGTCCGTTGCAGTGCTGTATAACTGCATAATTATATATCACTATAATCATATGGAGAGATTCTCCCATTGCTTCAATAAGAAACTTTTGTCTCTAATGTGCCTTGCAAATTAGAGCTGATTGATTGATTGATTGATTGATTGATTGATTCAAGTCAGATTTGGCAAATGCAATCCAGTTTCACATTTTTGAAATGTAATCTTATTTTGAACAAATCTTTTTCAGCCATCATGTTTACAGTCAGATTAGCACATGGGGAGGAAAAAATGTCAAGTAAATCAAACAATTATTATTGTTTTAAATGTACTACCTAAAATGTATTATTGTATTGGTTTATCGATATCTCTGAAAAGCGAAATATTGTCATACCCCCTACCCCTGCGCATATGTACATCAGAGATAATCATCTAGACTTAATAGCTAAATCTGAATGAAATTTCATTCTGAGCGAAAGGAGTAAATCTTTCCTAATCCATAAATGTATGGAATGAATATCTAAGAAAACTGTTTAATCTAACCACAGTCCTACTGAAAATATCAGCCTTTCTGATGCCCATGTCAGCAAACACTTCAGCAATTTCATGTCCTATGAAACTTTGATGTCAGTAATGTTATACAAACAGATGGGTTTTTCCCCTCTACTCTTCATCTCAATGGAGAGAGGTCTAGTGTTAATCAATCAGCTGTTCAACAGTAAGTTTGGTTTTGGTACGATAATGTCACTCACTGTTAGGGGGTAGCTCAATACTGTCACATCTTCTGGCACTTTGTGGTTCTGTTGGAAGAAATGTGACACATGTCAAATAAGGTCTTTCTGGAAAACCACACTAACCTTATTTCTGCTATGTTTTGGATATAATTTATCCTTCATACTTATATATATATATATATATATATATATATATATATATATATATATATATATACACACACACACACAGTAATCCTCATTTTGCAGCAGCTCAAAATATAGCACATCTGCATTATTTCAGATGTTTTTCGGACACAATTGAGATTTGGTTGTAACTACTTCATCACAGGTTTTTAGTGATCATTATGTAATGTTTCTTGTAACGTTTCTCCTTATTACAGTTTTTTGGGATTGCTTACACACTTGTGGAATTTGGCTCATTGTGTCAAAACTCTACACACAAGCCAAATAAGACAATACTTGGAGATAAACATCTGACTTCCATGTCAAAATGAAACTGCAATCAAAACCTAACAATCCATTTTCAAAATGCCATTTTTGCAATAAAATGATACACACATGCACCATTTCAAGTCCTCTTTGAAAGCAGCAACAACACACTGATGTACTTTATACAAAACACTTCTGTCTTTAGTATTTCGTATACCTTTTTAATTTTCTCATACAGGCTTCTGTGAAAGATTGTTCAAGTACAGTACATCTAATCTCATTTCAATGAACACACAAATAGAAAGGCTTCAGAAGAAGAATATATACAGCTTATTTTTTTTGCCATTGTAGGTTTTTACAACAACAAGAAAACACAAAGAAAAATAGAATTGCAGGACAGAATTCAATACAATATGTTACGCTAAACTTAAAAATAACTTTGTATTGTAATTTTGTTTACCATTGCACTGTAGTATTATTGTAAGGGATGGGGTGGATGCTTTATGGACCCTGCCTTATGTCAGGGTCTGGCCACATCACTTTGTTCACATCACAAGCAGTGTCATCCCTGGCTGGACAACAGGGAAAATATTGCCTTGCGTGTCGTATCTGACCCTGGACTGACCACACCTCAATGTCTCCGCATGCCTCTTCCATTGCTTGCAGAAGAGGCAGGTGGGCATGTGATTGGTGGTCATACACTTTCCAATGCCAAGCCGAAAAGAATTCCGCAGCAGGACTGAGAAATGGGGAGTAAGGGGGCAAGTATACAACTGTGAAGTTATTGTAGTTGGTGGACCAGTCTTGGACCAACGTGGGCTTCTCTGGTCTGTCCAGTACAAGTATGTATCCAGAAATGTGATTATGTGTGTTGTGTCGTAGCGACCTAGGGTGGCATGGCGATGGAGAACACCTTGCAGTCACCTTGCAGTGTCCTTGCAGTGTCCTTGCAGGAGCCCCCACAGACACCCCACCCCCACCAAAATCCTACCTGATCAGCTTTTCCTGTAATCACCTTTGGTCTCCCTTTCACTAAAAAGCTACACTGCAATAGCAGCAATTTACTGTTCTGAAAGCTCAAACACCAGTTGTATAGCAAATTGTAATCGTTACAGTGTCAACACTCCAATCAAAAAATGACACTAAAGAATCCCAAATAATAAGAACCTGGGCATTTCGGTCAACTAGACTAAAAAGAGTTCTAATAGCCTATATTTCCGATGGCATTAAGAACTTCTAGCGTACACAATACACATCAAACATGTATGCAAGTATGTAGCGACTAACATCAAGTTTAAAAGAGATTTAAAAACCGTTTCTGGGTTTTGTCGTAGGCTACATGCAGTGATTTTGTTGAGAGCTACGTAATAAAGCTCGACTAAAGAACAATTAGCAATCCGATGAAACATGGGGAGCAGAACGAAGCTAGTGATAATTATTTGTATTTATTATGCGTAACAGTAGGCTACAAAGAACAAGCAACAGTCAAGTGTGACAACATTTAATACTTACTCATCTTAGACGACATTTCCTTAACGGTCTTCAAGTGGAAGCGAAACTTCCAAAGTTTAACTTTGATAAAGAAATGCCTGTCGTGCTTTTTAAAGATTAAGTAGAAAGTTTACGGCAACAGCAATGCCTTTAAACTGCTGAAATGTTAAGTCATCTAAATCGAGTCGGTCGTAATACACTAAATATTCAATTAATTACTTGTTCCACTCTGCCACTTAACTCTCCTATGCTGTTCTAGTCGATTCTGGCCAATTTACAAGTTCTCTCTGATAAATGTAGTTCCTCAATCTGATTGTCACGAGATACCATGACTTTGACCACACAGGGCATCTGAACACACAAAATAAAGTTTGATAATTTTCATTAGGTTTTGGGTGTTTATCTATCTTTTGTACAGCCATGCTGTTCCTGGTCCAAAATGTCCAGTCATTAGAAATGAATGGGGCAGGCTAAAATAAGTGTATAAAACTGATTTAAAAATCCAAAACCAAAACGCAAGTGCACAACAGTACCGAAAATGGCCACTAGAGGGGGTGGGTGGGCTGACAAATGCATTATACCCATCAATAGTTCATGCTGCAGCAACAGCAGCTTTGCATCTGGGAGACCAAATTGCAGCAACGACACTATGTACCTTGCTGTACCACAACACTATAGAGAAGTACTTTAATGTTCTTTAATGTGTTCAGACATTAATTTTGCAATATTTAAGTTTTCATGTAAATTTTGGGCCTATATCCTTTCTTTACTAATAAAATAATACCACTCTGTTTTGACCAGTTACAGAAAAGATGTTATTTTGTGCCACTGTTAAAAAATTTGAAATAATTTCAAAATAAATGTCCTTGCTAAACTTTGACACAAAGTAGATAAATGGCACAACATGTTTCATCTAAGTGTTTGATATTGTTACGTTACCCTTTTTGTCGGGGGAGGGGGGTAAGGGAATGTAACAATAAATAAATACCTAAATGAAATAAGTAAATGTCCCCAGCACTCCACAATACAATAAAAAATCAGCTTTGGAAAAAGTAATAATTGGATTTATTATCAAACTTTAATGAAACAGGAAGCGTCAACCAAAACAAAAAAAAGAGACTTCATGAGGGGGAAAGGCCAAAAAATAAACAAAACAATCTAGCTATTTGGAGTGGAATCTGACTTACCTAAAGGTGAAAAGAAAACAAAATTAACAACACCAACTATCCTCACTCCCTGACTAACCAAAAAAACAGGAGAAAACGGTTTAAAACAAAAAGGCACCCAACCTCCCTACGGGGCTTCACCGCACTATGTACAAAGCTATTTACAAATCTATATACAATACAAAAAAAAGAAACACATAGCAGACAAGAAGCAAATAAAGTAAACAACAAATTATCAACCACAACCAACAACAACCACCACAATGTGAGTCAGGAGAAGAAAAGTCTCTAGTGAAGAGGACATGCTTGCTTATATCCCCTGGCCTCGTTTTCTCTCAGCCAATGGGAGTACGGATTGACAAATAGGCCCTCCCCCATTTCCATGGAGCTTAAAGACCTGTTGACAGGAGTCAGTTAGGCCTACAGGCCATAAATAGTAAATAAAAGTTCAAAACTTGTAATTTTCACAAGAACTTAAGTTGATAAAAAGATCTATCACAATATCAGGTGATAATAATAATAATAATAATAATAATAATAATAATAATAATAATAATATATATATATATATATATATATATATATATATATATATTTTTTTTCTTTTTTTTTTTTTAATGGATGTATAACCAGCTATAATGGGAAAGGTAACTTTGGACCAGGAACAGCAAACATCAAATGAACACAACAGGAGGGTTAAACAAGTTAATCTCACAGCAAATTGCATCCTTGACAGAACTGGGAGTGGCTTATTAGTAGACACTAGAGCCTGGTCAGTGTCTCCACCACACTCCACCACAGCTTAAATCACCTTATTCTTCAATTTGTCAGTAAAACGTTTTTCCCACATCTTGACAGAGAAATTCCAAGTCAATATAGTCTATATATGAGAACATTGAAACCCTAGAAAAAAAATAATTTCTGACAAAACAAACTGACAAAACAAGTGCTTGTATTCACACAGAGAGCAGTGTTAGCTAGTTCAAGTGTCTCATTGAGTCATTGTAAAAGATTTTTAAGACCAGCATATGAAGGGTGCTGCATGTCAAAAAGTTCCAGGTCTGTTATAGACATTCTGTAGGTTTTCATATGTTTGGTGAGCAAAATATCAACAGTAGAATATACAGTATAGGCATTCTGAGATACTCTGAGAAATGTTAAATATAGCCCTAGTAATTCCTCAAATTCAACAGATACTCATGCACGTGTAATTGGCTAGGGGTAGCACTTTCTGGACCAATCTGTCCCTTTTGGGCCACCTTAGTTCACAAGCGCAATTTCCCCCTTTCCCACAAGTTTCTCTGTTCCTGCAACTAACTTACTGTTTGCAAGATATTAAAACCAGGAAGGTTCAGCTGATTTAAGAGACGCGCATTTCACTTCACCCTCTACTCGCAAGGGATAGATAGCAATTGCAGAAAGTCATCCCCCCCCCCCCCCCTTTTGTCTTTGGCTTCAGTTTGGTCGTGCATCATAGGCCACGGTATTTAAAGTCCTGCACTGTCTAAATGCTATATTGACTGTCTCCGCTTGTTTTTTTTAAACTATAAATTGCCTTCATAGACTGATGCAGTGTTCGAGGGTTATGGGTTAGTGCGTGCCTACTTGTGTGCTGGAACGCAGGTATGATGCGTCGGCCATTAATTCCTGGTAACACTGAAGATATGACTTGCTTTGTGAGTTTGTGAGTTTGTGAGTGTCATGACTGTGGCTATTGTGTGTTAATTGTGTGCTTATATTTGCAGGCGTCTGCCATTGCTGTTTTGCCTGGTTATATGTTTTGCCTGATTTAAGTTTTGTTTCCGATTACTTATTTTTTCCCCCCTTGGATTCGTTTTCTTCAGTGTGTCTTGTTCCATTGTTTCTCTTTTGTGGTTGTGTGGCCACTAGGCGCCTCTGCATGCTTTTTTTCGCATCTGATGGATGCGACTTTTGTTTCCATTTGAATCTTGAATTTTATTGGAGTTTTGTTTTGCTTTGTTAATGTCTACGTTGTTTGTCATCAGAGGTTCTGATTGGGCAATGCTCTAGCTGCTGTATTTTCTTCCTAGCTCTCAGCTTCTGGGTACTGGCTTGTCAATTTGTTTAAATATTAAGGTGCATATGCTAATTATACCTCCCAATTCTCCCGTTTTTCCCAGCAGGACTCAGTGTAACAGCCCCGGTGTTTGGGTTACTGGATGGTGGTTCCCTTCTCCCACACTGCATGAGGTGAATTAGGGGTAATATTAACGAGCACCCCCCACGTTGTGTAATGGCTTACTGTGTGTGTGTGTGTTTGTGATGTGAAATTCTAGATATTGGGTCACACCTAGAGTGAGTTTGATGAGCTGGCCTGCACCCATCCAGGTAGCTGTATTCATCTGCCTGTACTTACAGTTTGGCACATTGGCTTTGCTTCTGTTTTTGACAGCCAGTACCTCTGTCTTGCGATTTCCATTCTTTACCCTGTCCTTGGCTAAAGTGTTTTGATCTGTATAGTCTGTTTTTATAATGAAGCTGTGTGACTGAGGACTTATTCCTCTTTAGGGTTCATTTATTTATTTAATAAAATTGCCCAATCGGCTGGAATACACATCTCTGTCCTATTCTTATACAGCTTATCTGTGCTTTGGGGAACCTGTCAGCTTGAGTTGATTGTTATGAATCTTAAGGTGCAAGTCCTTAGCTGGCGTTGTCTGGTCTCTTGCTAAATATATATCCTTGTAACATTCGGCCACACACGTCTAAACCAAAAAGGAAATCACGCACACTATTTAACATTGTATGATGTAAAGGACCATCATTTGGGACTTTTGTCATAAGTGAACACCAGTGAGTTTCTCTCACTATTCTATGGTTGCCACTAATCAACAAATGTCCTGTAGCTATATAGAGTGAAGCAAGTAAATATGTAAATTCAATGAATGTTTGAGTACAGAGTTCATTATTTAGCATTATTTAAATGTTATAAAACAGTAGTGTGAAGGCTAAGATGAACATAAAATTGATACAGGAGATCACTGTAACATGCCCTCCGCCTGTTTGCTAGAGCCAGCGCATGGGTGGGGCTGGGAGGTTCATCTGGCATGATTACCTGCACCTCTGTGTTTAAAAACCTCCTCTCACTTCTCCATGGGGGCTCATTTTGTCCTGGGTTGTCATCCTTTGTTAATATGAATTAGTTAATATTTATTAGTTTGTTTATATTGATTAGTTATATTGTTTAGATTGTTAAGAACACCTACAAGTTAACAATATTATGTTGCTGTTTTCTCTCCAGCTCTTCACCACACTGAACACTTCATACTCTCCACCACACTGAACATTTCATCCATACTCTCCACCACACTGAAGACTTCATACTCTCCACCACACTGAACACTTCACCCATACTCTCCACCACACTGAACACTTCACCCATACTCTCCACCACACTGAACATTTCATCCATACTCTCCACCACACTGAACACTTCACCCATACTCTCCACCACACTGAACACTTCATACTCTCCACCACACTGAACACTTCATACTCTCCACCACACTGAACATTTCATCCATACTCTCCACCACACTGAACACTTTATACTCTCCACCACACTGAACATTTCATCCATACTCTCCACCACACTGAACACTTCATACTCTCCACCACACTGAACATTTCATCCATACTCTCCACCACACTGAACACTTCATACTCTCCACCACACTGAACACTTCATACTCTCCACCACACTGAACATTTCATCCATACTCTCCACCACACTGAACACTGCATACTCTCCACCACACTGAACACTTCATACTCTCCACCACACTGAACATTTCATCCATACTCTCCACCACACTGAACACTGCATACTCTCCACCACACTGAACACTTCATACTCTCCACCACACTGAACATTTCATCCATACTCTCCACCACACCGAACAGTTCGTCCATGCATGTGATTATACCCCTGACATACTGACTTTCCCACACCATTGTTTCATATATTTGTGTTTACTTTAAGTAGTTTATTAAGGATTCGGGCCTTTGTCTGCAGATTCACTTGTGCTCTCTCTTATCTGTTACAGTTCTCAGGCCAGCTGTGACTCTGCCTATCATGTTAGCCATCACCACATGTTTGGACAGAGAGGGCGATTGAGAGAAATATGAATAATAATAATAATAATAATAATAATACATTTTATTTGTAGAGCGCTTTTCATGATACTCAAAGACACTGAAATCTTTGACACTGCAGGAGAAAAAATACATTTTAATTGGGTGCATTTCGAAGGAATATTCATGCTACAACGAAATAAATGTTAAATGTAAAGTGGAACTGTCAGCCATAACAAAGATGTAAAGTTAACTCTAGTAGAAAAATGTTAAATTTCGGTTAAATGGACCTCCTGCCAAACAAGCTGTTTTTTCTTCATAAGAATATTTTTTTAACCAGTGACATCAAGAAGATCCTTATATGGAAGATTTCGGCCTAGGACAGATGTTTTTTCTCTCCCTGTTCTGCAGAGATCAGATTTTATAGATGTATTTCCTTGTGCTGAAGGTGTGTATTTGCTGTTGTGAATATAAATATGGTAGTGGTGGGCAGGGCGAGGCTTCGTGAGACACTGAAACGGTCGAAGAAATTGTACCGGAAATTTCGAAACAGTTTTGAAACAGTCCGACAGCTATCTCCACGGTGACACCTACTGGCCACTTTTACAATCGTCACATCTTGTTCATGCTGTCCTGCGAAACAACGATTCAGACAAACGTTGACAAATTCTAAACTACTTATTAGTCAGGCTGTCAGTACATATGATCAATACATATTTTTGAGAAATCACCATACAACAAACAAAAGCTTTCAGATTGTCAGAGATGGTACATTGTGACTGTAATGAACAGTGTGTTTCATTTTTTTCTCTTTTTTTCCTGTTGTCTTGTGTTTATTAACATCTATGAGGCTATTTCAATTGCTTGGTATTTCAGTTTCATGTGTAAGACATGACATTTAGGAAGACAATCTATTGACAAGAGGCTACTATGTTTAATGGGATAAATAAACACATGGGTTTTGTGGGTTTGAGTGAACTTTGTATCTTATGAAGCGTAGACCCCTTTAATGTACTGTCTTTGTGGAACATCATGCAGTGGTGGCTGATGAGCATTGAAATAGAGGAAGCCCAGATTGGTGTTGATTATTCTGGGAGTCATTAGTTTTATTGTTAATCAGGGTGGATTAACAGGAACAGGTGGAAAATAAAGATAGATATAAAGGTGAGGTTTGGGCTTCTGCTGTTTCCAGCTCACCAGCCACCATGTTTGAGTGAATGTAGTTAATTATGCTTATGGACAATGAAGATCAATAATGTAAAATGTCCTGACACTGTCAATCAACTGTAGGAGTGGCAGGTACTCCACCTGTCCAAGCAGAGTTTTGAAACAGAGTTGACGTGGGTGTTTTGAACCACACCTCAGAGCAGTGCTTCGAAACGTCTGCGCTTCGAAAGCTCGGTACAGCGTCGAAACGTCAGTATTGAGCGTCCTATCCCTAAAATATGGGAATTTATGAAATATTGCACATTTATATTGAAACTTAAAATCATACTGCAAAATGCCTATACAATCACACTGAAAAACATTGTTTGGTGGTGACACAGTTGAATCATTATTACATTACATTACTTTACATTACTTTACATTACATTATATTTATTTGACTGACGTGTTTATTCAAAGTGACTTACAAGTGGGAAACATTTCAAGCTCCAGGAAATGTAAGCAAGAGGCCGGAGAGTAGGCACTAAGTGTGAGTAGTAAGTGCGAGTATCCTCCAAGATAGAGGCAGAAGAGCAGGTATGGAAGAGCACCTTAGGTGCGAGTAATGTGTGTTAGGAGGGTTAGAGGTGTTAGCTGTTAGGAGAGGAGAATGATAGCTGCTCATCTATCATGACACCCAGGTTTCTCGTTACCTTGGTTGGGATTAGGAATGAAGAGGGCGATTTTTCTAATGATATTGTGGTGAATGGATTGATTCACAGGGATTACCAAGAGGTCGGTCTTGGAGAGATTTAATTGGAGGTGGCGTTCTTTCATCCAAGTGGACGTGTCTGAGAGACAAGCCAAGATCCGTGCCGAGACCGTGTGTATCAGTGATATGAGAAGCCATGTGAGTGGATAACCAGACCCAGGGAGGTGGTGTATATTGCAAAGAGAAGGGGTCGCAGGACCAAGCCTTCGGGGTACCCCTGTGGATAGGCGATGGAATGTGGATGTTTGTCCTTGCCAGCATACACTGAAAGTGCGCCCAGTAAGGTAGGATTCAAACCAAGAATGTGCTTTGCCCGAGATGCCTGAATCTGAGAGAACAGATAGCAGGATGCGGTGGCTGACTGTAGAGGCAGCTGAAAGGTCCAGCAGAATGAGCTTCGAGGACTGACCTCCAGAGCAGGCTGCCTTTAGGGCTTCTGTCACAGACAACAGAGCCATTTCAGTGGAGTGGCCACTCTTAAAGCCTGACCTGTATCAAGGACGTCATTCCAAGTGAGAATATCTGAGACCTGTGTGAAAGCTGCCCTTTCGAGAACCACTAGGTTTCATTTTTACTCTTGAACTCTTTCCTTTCCAAACCGATAGAAATGAGTCTCTCCGCCCTCAGGGATGTCTGGCTGAAGACAAGAAATGTGAAATATGAGTTTTACACTTGAATTGTTTTATCAGCAGTCTGTGGAACACTTCTTGAAAAACATTAGTAATACTTGGATTTCATCACCTGATAAAGTGTCACTCAAATTACCTTTCTAATGGTTACTGTGCCTCATTGAATCCTTAACCCTAATCTTTACACGCTTACATCCGCAGACATTCACTTAGAGTATGTTAATTCGTGTGCATGTCTGCATGTGCACTCTCTGATCAGGTGTGATTCAGCCCTAATTGTGCCTTGACCCATTTTTGGAATCCTACTACTGAACTGAAGACTTCCAGATTTGTGAAGGGACCTACCTGCAGAGAGAGCAAACTGCTACCGCGTGGTTCTGCCATTCAGCCAAATGCACTCATTGCTGTTCTGTCATGTTTGGTACTAGTTTGGGTGGAGTTCTGCCTCTGAGTAAGTGCTCCAAAGTATGTAGATGTTCATGAGACAGCTGAAATGTACTTTATGCTATTACGTACCACGTGGCATTTTGTATCCTCTCAACATATGTAAATAGCACCAGTTCAGGTAGAACCAGTTTAAACTAGAAGTGCAGTATGTGTAGATCAGCCTTTTTTATTGTGCCTAATTTTCTTTGTTTTTGCTTGTTTGTTTGTTAGGTAACTTTCTGAAATAATTACACAAATGCAGTTACACAGCAAGAATATGACCTTTCATTCTTATACCACTCTTGTGATCAGATGAGACTGCAACCCAGGAGCATACACCCACAAGACTAGTCAGATACTCAGGCTCAGGGCAACAGGCTGTTCCATCACTTCATGCTACTAAACTAAGTAAAGTTCACAACTGCCAAATTCTATAAATTATCCTTCATAAAGAAATGTGCTTTTGAGATAATGTTAGATCAAGGGCAATGTAAGATGTTTGTCTCACACTTCCAGATAGAAATTAGGAAGGGGAAGATTGTTTCAGCCACTGAATTTCTTAGCAAATAATGTATATTGATACCCATTCTCAGTTTGAAAAAAAAAAAAAAACTGGATTAAAACTTGGACTAAAGGATATTGTAACATGAGTGCCATGTGTGAAGGTGTTTTCTTCTTTCTTTTTCTCTATGCTGGTGTTGGGGTTTGTTGAATCCTGCAGGTTTAGCTAGCCGTTTCCCTGACTGGTGACATTATAATTGGGGAAAAAGCAATGGAGAACCACCTCTATAAAGAAACATTTTGCCTTTGTCGTCTCTCTCTCTCTCGCACTCTCTCTCCCTCTTCCTCTTCCTCTCTCTGTTCACACTGCTGGTGGAGCTGCTGGTGCAGGACAGCCACCTCATGCAGCTGTTTTTACTCCTTTTATCTGCTGTATTTGATCTGTATTGTTACTGTAATTTTCATTCATTCTTCAAGACCAGTTTTCTTGTGATTGTTATTTCACAGAACATGGGCAGCATTTTCTTTGTTAATGGGAGTCATTGGCAATGTTCCTCTGTTGTTTACATTTAGTTCTCCTCGCCAGCAATGTTTTTGCCATAGCTTTTAGATACAAATCAACCCCCCCTCAATTAGTCAAGATATGTATAACAAATGTCTTTATTTACCTCTTTATAAGTATGAGTCTAGTCTCTCTGTATAAACAGGGTTTATTTTCCAGATGTTAGAATGATAAAGTAGATGATGTAGGTCCTAAACATATTTGCCCTTCACCCTGGCACCTGTTCTACTTTTGAAGATCAACTGAGGACAGAGAAGAATTTAAATAATGTAACAAACTTGTGATAAACAATGGAATGTAACACTGAATATACAAGTTACATTAGGAGAAACCTTGTGGGCTGAGTTCTAACATCTTTATTCCAATGCCCCAGCAGAAAAACAGAATTAAGAGTCATGTTACCTGGCCGGACAGCTTTGTGTTGTTCTGCGACAGCAGTAACCAGGACAGTGATGGCACAAGATTTCTGGAGTTCAGCACCTGCCATTGTGTCTATAAATCACAAAGTCTTAAAGTCTGAAATAAGATGTATCAAGAGTGGTTAGCAAACCTTATTGCACAACTTTTTACTTGGTCAGAATTGAAACAGAGAGATGCCAAATCGGCTTTTGTTTTGTAGCTATATTCATTCTGTATTCTGATTTGGTTAACAAGCACCAGAAAACCTGTAGGAGAATCATACTTCATAAAAATATGATTTTATTTGATTGTAATGATTAATACTGGGGGTAAATTGGTCCATATTTACAGCTCATACATGTACACCATTCATATATGTGTTTACACATATTAAACACACACACACATACACACACGACCTTTTTACATAGCGGATACAATTTTAGGCCTATCATTACTAACAATATTACTGAACATATTACTCAGGTTAAGTTCTGTAAATGAATTTTGTGTCTATAGAATCATCCTGCCTCTCTCTCTTTGTTTATTTAAAGAACACTGCATTTAATACTGCAGCACACAAGAAGATGAAAACATTCTACTTCTGTACTGCACAACAACAATTACAAAGAAAACCTGCTCTCTTTTTTTTCCACACACATATTGTCCTCTTTAGTCTGGTTTGAATGATTAATATGCATCAGTTTGTCAGTCCATGTTTTCAGTTCCTCTTGTCTCTTTAAGCATTATTATACACTATCTACATGGTGGTTGAGACAAAGTCTTATGAGAGAGTTATCCATCTACCCACACATGAACTGATTAGTGCAATGCTAACACTAAGGGGTGCTACAGACACGTTTCTCTTCTAGTGGTTAGAGAGCCAGGCTCATGACTGACGGGTTGCTGGTTCGACTCCCAGGACCGACATCCCTGGCTGTGTGCCCTTGAGCAAGGCACTTAACCCCAATACCTCCCGGGCGCAGAGGAAGGCTGCCCACTGCTTCTGCATCTGGTGTGTGTGTTCACTACCGGTGTGTTGGATGGGTTAAATGCAGAGGACAAATTCACTGCTCACTGTTCACAGTGTGTGTGCGATCCTAGAGATTTACATTTACATTACATTAAGTTTTGTTTCAACTGTTTGTACTCGTTCAACTGTCAGTGAATCATAGAAACACAGCAGTGTGTAAAAAGTCCTCATTTGTCTGCTCTCAATATAGAATGATTATGTAGAGACCTGGGGAGTGAGTATTAGAGATTGAGTATTAGAGATCACAGTGTTAGAGATATGAAACCCCTGATACCTTAACTTCTCTCATGTCATGGTCTGTGAGGAAATGAGGGAATATCTGAGGGAATATCTGAGGGAATATCTCCTTATATGTCTCCTGTACAGATGTTTTACGTCTCAGTTCCTTTTGCTTTAAATCCATCAGAGTTTTTTTTTTTCCTGGTGATCGGCCAGTTTGCTCTGCCTTGTTTCTTTTTTTAATATGGATCGTCCTCTGGTGACATTCTTGTAGAAAATCACAGTCTCTGTGATAGTGTGTGCACAGTTATCTGAGCTGTATTTGAATATGCTCCAAAAGGTTTTACCTGAGAAATAACTTTTCTAAATTATTAGAGAATACCTCTGATATGATATTCTGGTTTCTAAAGGTTTTCAGAGAGTGTCTTTGTTTGTTTTGTAGCGTTTACACTTTGATCTCTTCCTCCTCCTCAGGGAAGGCATATGGCGCCCTCCTCTGGCCAGACATGGAAGTTCGTGATTTCTCCTGTCTCCACCGCTGCCCTTTTAAGAGAGCTCCACCCCCGTAGTGACGCGCCAGCACGTCTGCCGCCTGCTGGAACTTCTCAGCCTCCATGACCGGCTCCGCTCTCAGCGGGAACGCCAGCGAGGCGTCCGGAGGTTTCCTCTCAGCAGACTCTCCGCTCTCATGTTCCCCTGTCTGCTTCTCAGCCCACTCTTCACTAGAACAGCGCCCCCTGCTGGTGACATTCTCTCCCATTACAGAGCCTGCCATGGTGACAGACAGCATAGAGGGACTCTCCAATGCCATCTCAAATACAGAGCTTGGCTCCTCCTCATCATCCTCTTCCAGACTGTGATTGGTTGTTTGGAGGCTGATGGAGCTGTCAATCAAACCCAGTACCTCACTCATGAGGGAGGGTCCCAAGTCAACAGTAAAGGAGGTCAGGGACTCAGAACGTGTCAGGGCAAATTCGCCATTGTCTGTGAAGGAATCACAATGGAAGTCCATGGAGAAAGTTCCAGAGGTATCCGTCAACTGTCTGTCTTGCCTTGACAGGCGAGGAAGTGTGAGAAATCCTGACTTCACACCTATATTAGAGAGAGAGACAACACAGAATCAATCTCAATCACTGAACACTGAATCAATCAATCGTCAAACTTCTTTCCAGGAATTCACAATCAATGCTTTCACTGTGGTTTGTTGACCAGTAGATGGCAGTGTAAGACAATTCTGCCATTGCCCAGGTGCTCCAGCTGTATCAGCCACTGGGCCTTCCCACACACATTCCACTGTGCTATGACATCACTGGCCCTGAATGCAGCTGAGAGGGGACAGGCCTCATTTATTCATAGATGCCAACCCTAGACTTCCACACTCACATACTCACAGAGAGAGAGGGGGGTAGCAACAAGAAGAGAGGGACAGAGAATGATCATAAACATAATTTTAAATCAGTGTGACACATAAAGAGTTTGGATGGGGTGGGGGGGATAGGGGGTCTTACTAAAGAGAAAAGAGTAATAAGAGAAGTACCTAGAGGTTGCTCAATAAACACGCACACACACACACACACACACACACACACACTACAAGTAACATCCTTAACAACACTGTTGTAGTGTAAACACAACTTCTTGGCTGTGTATGTGTGTGTGTGTGTGTGTGTGTGTTTAATATTCAGCGTAGGACATCTGGAATTCCCCCATGTCCCTGGAATCTTTACCCAACACAGAAGGAATTCACCCAAATAAAGAAAAGGGGTTGGTTAGTCTGGGTTTGTGTGGCACAACAATGTAAAGGTGTTGGCAAGGTGATTCCAGATTAGTCAGAAACATCTAGTATGTTAAAGAAAAGGCAGGAAACCACATAAAGAGAGAGGGGGCAGAGAGAAACAGACAAACAGAGAGAGAGAGAGAGAGAGAGTCTGTTTTTGTGTGTGTGTGCATGTGTGTGTGTGTGTGTGTGTGTGTGGTGCCAAAAAAGTCATCAAAACTAATTTCTGATTCTCACATCTTATGAATTTAACATCAAATGGGGCGGAAAAGGGAAACTTTTTTGTTTATCCATTGATATGGTTGCATCATGAGTTGTGCCTGAATAGACCTGCTTGGTAGTTGGCTTGTTAGTGCTTACATGTCTGCTACAGAAGTGCTTTCATACGATGAAAAAATGCTGAGCGTAGTCCTTGCTAAGGATTTAAGGATTTATATATGTTGATTTAAGGCTTTATACGTGATGATTTAAGGGTTTATACGTGATGATTTAAGGGTTTATATATGTTGATTTAAGGGTTTATATATGTTGATTTAAGGGTTTATATGTGATGATTTAAGGGTTTATATGTGATGATTTAAGGGTTTATACGTGATGATTTAAGGGTTTATATATGTTGATTTAAGGGTTTATATGTGATGATTTAAGGGTTTATACATGATGATTGAAACTTGAGGGAGGAAAGAGTAAAACTGGGGGGGACATTGTTGGCTCAGTAGTGTTTTAGGGGTAATTCTTAAAGTTACAGTGAATTTGGACTCGTTACATTTATGAAACTTTTAAAAATAATATAGACTACTAAATTATGCAAAAGAAAAAAAATATTAAATGTGAAGTCTGATCTCTCTCAGCTGGGTTCAGAGCCATTTCTGTTTTAATTCACTAAGGACAGCACCAGCAAATCCATCTGAATGCTGACTATGTTTGAGTAGAACGTGTGAAGTCAAAGAGGCCTGAGGCAATAGTCCAGTTCAGTAGTTTAACTCAAACACTGTGACGTGTTTCTGCATCACCACACATGTGCCCTCACACTTACTGTGAAAAACCCTACTGCTCAGCCCCACAGTTAAGAGTCACACACCTCAGAATAAAGACGCAGACCCCTCTGAATGAGGGGCCATGCGATGCTTTTGTCAGTTTTAAACCTTATGGGAATGTTGTGCCTCACTGTGTAGCCCGTTGGACGTGTCATAAAGAAAGTACTGTACCTTTATTATGTCATCTTTAACTCCAATTCCTTCTCTTTGCTCCATCTCTAACCCTGATCTACAACCAGATTCATCCACCCAAACACATGATCTCTGTCTTCAGCACAATGTTAACCAGTAAGACCAGTACTACGCCAGTGTAATGACAGGGAAGACTGGTGATAGACCAGAAAGCTTTAAGGGAAAACATCAGACTCCTGTGCTTGTCTTACCATAACTGTACAGAGAGTCTTCAGGGGAGCTGATGGAGGACGGGAGCAGCGCCCTCTGCAGGCCACCATTGGGACTGTCCAGGTTTAGCTGCGGCAGCGAGATAGCGTTCTTTATTATGGGTGAAATGGGGGGAGGCGGGAGGGACAGGTCACGTGACCCGCGTCTCATCGTGGACGTGGGGCTTTTCCGCACGTGCCGAAGGGTGCGGGAAAAAAACCTCGTGGTCTTGGAGGCGCTGGTGGAAGACTCCGGGCTGCCGGGGCCACGGTCGCCGTTGACGCCTCCATGGTTGCTAAGGAATGAGGTGTCACCGAAGACGTCACCACCGCGGCCCACGTGCATGGTGTGGCGGAAGTCGCCGAGCGGAGGGCTGATCATGTCGACGGAGAGATCGCTCTTAAACCGCCGCCTGTTCTGCGAGCTGGACACCAGTCCCTTAATGCCTGTCAGCTTTCCCAGACTCATGGTGGCACAGACCAAATCCTGTTCAATCCCTTTAATTCCAAGAAACAGTTTAGGAGAGATGTACCAATGACCCTGAAACTTCCGAAATTACATGTGATTCCTTCACACCTCGAACACTGAGAGTCTGCAGCTATTTCAGGTCACTCAAGCCAGAGGAGATATTAAACAGAAGAGTGTGGTTTCCTCAAATTTGTTTTGTACAAGTCTTGCCAAATTTAGTTTTTTTTTTTTATTCCGGTAAAAGTTGGCAAGATAAAGACACTCCCTGCGTCTGTTTCTCCTCCCCGTGGAGGACTGCAAAGTTAAATTCCAAAATCCCAAAGAAAGGAAGCCAAAGTTAAACACTGAAGAGCTGCGTGTAGAGCAGGTTGTGGTGCATGGTTCTGCAGGTAGGGATCCCCAGTAAACTCTTCAGATTTAAACAAGTCATTTATCTGAGCGAAAATCTGCTCTGCTGGAGACGTCTGCAGATGCTTAGCAGTTTTCACCTGTGGAATCCAACACCTGCTCCTCCTTTGATTGAGAGTCAAACTCAGCTGTTAGGAGAGCTAGCCTCTTGTTCTGCTTGCAAAAACTCTGTGTAAGAAAGGTGCTTTGCCTGACTAATAGAACCACATTCACAAAAGCAAACGGGAAGTTAACAAATCCTCTTTATGAGTAAACTTCCCTCCACTCCTGCTAGCAATGTCAAAAGCATACAATCATGTCACCTGCCCACTTCCCTCAGAATCTCCATCCACACATCCCTAAGCCGTCTAACTAAACTGAGTTCATTAACCTGATGGTATCCTCTAAGACCACCTCTGAAAACATGTTTTAGATCAATAATAACAAGCCTATAACAGTGTCACTCATGGTCACATACAATCAGCCTTGTCTTCCAAACTCTATCATCTTTGTTTACACACCAGCTAGACTCCTTATGGCACTTAACACCAACTTTATGAACACCTCACAAGATCATTGTAAGTGTTTCTGTACAGCAGCTGAAGACGGTGAAAGTTTTTGTTGTTCAGGGTGTCTGTGATATAGTTTACACTGGTTGTGTGTCAAACACCTTCAGTGATTCTTATGGGACTTCCTTCAGCCACCGACACACACGATTTTATGTTTATAAATAACTCGTTAAGGAACTCTTATAGGATTTTCCTGGGTTTATAACACCTTTCCCTGTGTGCTCAATGCAAGCCCACTACTTTCCCTCCTCTCACACACTGACTGTGCTCTTACTGTCAAAGAGAAATCACACACTGTCCGACCCAAGTTCTGTGAACTTCTGATTTTACTCTCTCTGTCCCACAGGCAGGGCAGCTAACTCAAACAGAAGCACCACTCAGCTGGAATCTGCTGTTTCTGCTCGAACACGGTTCATTCAGACACATGCACTCGTCCCAGGTTTTATCTCAAAGTCCTTCAGCCCCACACTGCTACAGACACATACATTCACATCAACATCTCAGACATACAGCATGTTAGGGGATCAGTCAGCTATTGCTTAGATATCTGAGATGCGTTAAGACTCATTTAAGTACGAGTCTATGCTAAGCCTTAAAAAAGACACATCTTTGCCCCCTTTGGACAAAGACAACGTGTGTTTGTGTTCGTTTCTTGTGAGCAGTGGTTCCTCTGAGATTTCTCCACGTCCGTCTGAAAGAGCTCGGAGACAGCAGGAGAATCCGTTCGCAATCTCTGCCCCCCACCTGCCGCAATTTTATCCCCTCGAACGCCCCCGAGTCCAGAGCATGGCCTGTTGTTGTTCTTCTCTCCCACGCAGGGCTTCTTAAAACCTTCTGTCTTGATCCTTTTCTTCAATGTTTTATGGAGCGTTGCCCCTCCTCAAGGTTCCAAACATTCAGGGACCCCCCTCCCC